>NC_067401.1:399327400-399442400 GCF_016432865.1 Antechinus flavipes
TTTAAAATAGATCAATATCATCATTTTTTATATACATGCAGCCTAGTTTTGTTCATTGAACAATTCTATAAAATTATGACTAGAATGTGAAACAGTTATGAAATGAGAATAAAAAGTGGAAATTGCATGGGGATGAGGAGAGGTAGTCAGTGAAGAAGGGGATAGAGAATCTAGTAATGCATTTGAACAGTTTTTTTTTTTTTTAAACTAAATCCTTGCCCATTTATTTCACAGATTGTAGCAATCATATAGCCACATTTAGATGTGGAAACGTCAAAGTTCAATCTGCTTTGATTTATGTTTATTCTACCACCCACAATGAATTATTTTTAGATCATCCATTTGGTAGGTTGAGTTCAGTCAAATTTAAAAACAATTTGGCATACAAAATTATATTCCAGTCATTTTCTATGAATAAATGGAAAAATTAGTATTTCTTTTGTGACACTCTACAAAATATGTGGCACCATGGAGCAAATCACGTTCTATATTTGAATATGTTGGCTTAATCATTGTAACAAGTAAGTGAACAGCATTTAATTTTTAGAAAATGTAAAAAAAGTAATGTCTCTTACTAAGAAAGTGTTACATATTTGTCAATAATAAATTTAGAAAGATATACCAATAGATGGACTTGTATTCTCAAAGATAAAATGCTTGATACAGAGAGAATTAAATATTTTAAAAAGTGTAGTTACTTAGAAAAAAATGAGGTTAGGGATTGTTTTAGACTAGCATACTTTAGTTTGGGTCTTTTTTCTTCCCTACTACTTATAGAGAAACAAATGGATAAAAAGAAATGAATAAAAATCTTGACTTAACTCACACTTAATACCTTCTTGATTTTGGGAAAGTTACAGGAATGTACTGAAATATTGTTTTTGGATAGTCTGAAGAAACTTGACTAGGACCCATTGATTATTTATAAATTGTCTATGGGATGTGTGCCCTTCTAGTTCTCTTCGCCCACTGTACATCATTAAATAGGAAGAAATGGGTGGAAATCTTGGATCTGATATATGCTACCTTTGTGATTTGAGGAGCTTTGAAGAGTACAGAGTATTTTTGGAATTGTTGTTTCATCAGGGGCTTGCCTGCATATCTGGAAGATTTGATGATAGGGTTTGCATGAGGAGCCAAAAAAATGAACACAGATTCATTCTGCTTAAATGGACCTTCTACACTACTCCATGAATGGGGGAAAGGAGGGAGATTTCTATGAAGCAGGGACTGTGATTACTTTGTCATGTAGTCTTTAAACTTGAACTTACTTCCCCTTTGACTCTGAATGTACCTGTGGGAAAATGTCAAAAACTTTATTGTGCGTGTGGGGTGGTTTATACTGATTGATTCATAGTACCACCTTAGTAAATACTATTTTCTGAAAATTATTTAAGATTGGTTAACTACAGTGATTTTCAACTGATAATCTTAGAGGGAAACACACTGGTAGAATCTCAAACTGATGGCATTAAAGAATTATTCCTGATCCTTAGGGATATACTTAACTCTGAGACAGAAATATAGCTAAATTTTGGGGACCCAAAACATCAGTAGGGGTGGTATACATTTATATTGATTGTCTTAAGTAAGTGTAGTAAAAAAAGGGAATATAGCTGAGATCTGGAGGCATGCTGGCTTCAATATTTGGTGTATCTGTGATTTCTCCAACAATGTCTTTTTCTCTAACAATGTCAATCATAGCCATTCCTTTACCTTTCATCTCTATGACTGATCTCATAAATGTATCTAAACATTTTTCTGAGAAGCCCTGCTTCTGTGGTTGTTTACTGAATGGTGAGATCATTTTCACACATTGGCAAAAATGTACATATATTCAGCCCAAGCTTTAGTGAGGGGAATCCTCTTTCATTCTCTTAATAGCCCTGTGGTGTTTTCTCATTAGTGATCTCATTTCATCCTCTAGTTATCTTGACCTGGTTCTCATTGGTTTGACATGGTATCTTCCTGGGTGACAGCTTTGCTCCTGCTGATTTCATCTGGATCATGCTGAACTGCCACTTCAACATCTCATTCTGTCTGTTTCTGTATTCCCTGAATTTACAATATTAATAAAAAAAGATAGGGAGTAAAGATAAATCTGAATTTGACAAAGCTATTTTTATATATTATCAAGGCTAGCCTTAGACCAAGAATTAGTTAATGATTTCCCAAACCATACCATTTTGCTTTTGTTGCTCTTCTGGAAAAGTTCTTTAACCTCTTACGTACTATAACACCATTGTTGTTACTATTGTATGTAGGTCACTATAGGAATTCTGAATATATTTTATAATATAACATAATATTTTGGGGATAATTTTCTTTTTAAAATTAAAATCTTTATTTTTCCAATTACACATAAAGCATTTTTTGCCATTTTTTAAACTGAGTTTTAGACTTTCCTCCACTCTCCCTCTTTTTCCTTTCATTGAGAAGGCAAGCAATTTGATATAGGTTTTATAGATAGATAGATAGATATAGATATAGATAGTGTGTTTGTATATATATATATATTATGTATATATAAAATATATGGTTGTGCAAAACATATTTCTATATTATTTATATTGTTAAAGAAAACAGACAAAAATAATCTCAAGAAAAATAAAGCAAGAAAAAAATATGCTTTCATCAGCAATCCCAAGAAAAATAAAGCAAAAAATTCTGCTCCATCAGTTCTTTCTCTGGAGATGGATAGCAGTTTTCATTATATGTTCTTTGGAATTGTCTTGAATCATTGTATTGCTCAGAATAATTGTTATTCACAATTGATCATCATATGAAATTGCTGTTACTTTTATTTTTCTTTTCACTTTACATCAATTCATGTCTTTCTAGATTAGTCTGAGAACATCCTGCTCGTCATTTTTTATAATGTAATAGTATTTAATCACAATCATATACCACAACTTGTTCTGCCACTCCCTAACTGATGGGCATTTCCTCAATTTTCAATTTTATGGTATTACCAAAAGAACTGCAATAAATATTTTCAAACATATAGATTACTTTCCTTTTAAAATTTCTTTGGGATATAGACTAATTAGTGCTATTTTTGGATCAGAGGGCATGTATTATTTTAAAGTCCTTTGAATATAGTTATAAATTGATCTCCACAATGGATGGATTAATTCACAACTCTAATAGTACATTAGTGACTCAATTTTTCTACATCCCCTACAATATTTGTAATTTCCCTTTTCTTCATGTTAGCCAATCTGATAGCTTTCAGATGGTACTTCAGAGTTGTTTTAATTTGCATTTCTATAATCAACAGTGAAAGCATGTTTTTCATGTGACTATAGATAGCTCTGATTATTTCATCTGAAAACTGCTTATTTACAGCTTTTAACCATCTATGAGTTGTGGGATAATTTTGTCTATTTGACTCAGTTCTCATATATTTGAGAAACAAAGTCTTTGTCATAAAAATTTGCTGTAATTTTTTCACATTTATAATTACTGTGTATTTTCCTCCATCACATTCCTTCCCCCCATTTGTTCTACTCTCTTTCTCCTTTCACCCCTGTTCATCCTCAAATGTGTGTTGCTTCTGACCATTGCCTCCCTCAATTAGCCCTCATTCGTATCACTTTCCTTTTCTCTTAATCACTTCCCCTCCTACTTTTTAAAAAGATAATATCAATTTCTATACCCAATTGAGTGTATATGTTACTCCCTCTTTGAGTCAATTCTGATAGTAAGGTTCATGTGTTCCCTTCTACTCCTCCTCCCATCTTTCCCTCCTTTGTAAAAGCTCTTTCATACCTATTTAATGTGAGATAATTTATCCCATTGTACCTCTCCCTTCCCCTTCTCCTAATGCATGTCTATGTCCCATCCTTTAATGTTATTTTTTAAAATATCAACTTATCATATTCAACTCATACCCATGCTCTCTATCTATGTATACCCCTTCTAATGGCTCTAATAATGATAAAGTTCTTAGGAGTTAAAAGAATCATCTTACCATGTAGGAATGTAAATAATTTAACCTTATTGAAATTCTTATGATTTCCCTTTCCTGGTTTATCTTTTTATGCTTCTCTTGAGTCTTCTATTTGAAAATCAAATTTTCTATTGAGCTCTTATTGTTTCATTAAGAATACTTGAAAGTGTTCCATTAAATGTGCACTTATTTCTCTTGAAGGTTTATATTCATTTTTTTCTGGGGAGATGATTCTCTCTTTTTCATTTTGAAACTTTGACCAGAGATTTTGCTTCTCTGCAGTCATAATCACTTCCTGCCAGTCCTCTTCCTTGTTCTGAGAATGTGACCCAGGACTGCAACCTTGATACATGAAAGGGAAAAGCAACAATATTGTTGCATGTGCTTTCTAGAGCCCCTAAATTGGGATGCCAAAATATACCATCTGGACTAGCTCTCTGGAGGATCTCAGGACCAGCCTTGGTCTTAGTGGAAGAGTAACAAAGGCAGGAGACCCATGAGGATGGTCAAAGATGGAGTGTCCTTATTTCCTGTCCTCTCAGCCCTTAAATACCTTGGTATGATTACATCATTACAGCACACTAAGTATGTGCCAACTAGAGAATCATTATATCATCACATCACACTGTGCAAGTGCTAACTATAAGCACCCTGCTATTGATAGGTAAATGTCTCTTACTGTAAGTATCCCTTGCTTCAAGTAGTACAGGTGGTTACATCCTCCTTGACTTCTCAGGAAGGGTGAGAGCCCTTAGGGGAGATGGAGAGCCAAACCAGACACTATCAGCAGGTTCCCTCTGGGCTGAAGGGTCTTATAACTTACCCAGAGTTTCCCCACTATCTGCAGCTCTCTACAATCACCCATAATGTCACTGGTTAAGAGAAGAGTCATTTCCAGTGATAATGAGGAGATGGTCCTGCTTTTCACTGATCAAACCATATCTGGACTATTCTGTTTAACTTTGGAAACCACAGTTTAGAGAAGATATTGAAAAGCTGTATAAGGACAAGAGAACAGAAGAAAACCAAGATAGTAAAAGTTCTTGAGTTAATACCATAATAAATAGTTGAAGACACTAAAAGTATTTAGTGCTATGGAGAGAAGATTCAACAAAAATTTAATTATTGTTTTCAGGTATTTGAAGTTCCAATCCGTCTTCAGATACTTCCTTGCTGTGCGACTTTTGAAAAATCACTTAATGCTAATTGCCTCCAAAAATGGAAATAATAATAAAAAAAAAATCAATGACATTATCATAGGAATTTCATCAATTGGTTCTTTCAGTACGTTGGAATGCAGATCATATGTACTTAGTGACTTAAATTATTTGAGAACAGCGGAGTTTTCTTACCAACTCCATATTTATTTTGGATTTTAGCTTGCTGTGAGTCATAGTTTTGTGTTCTCTCACTCACTTTTTTTCCATTATCCCATCTATCATTAATCCTATTGCTTTTTAAAACTTTCCCCTGTCTCTAACATACCTATTAAAAAGCCCTTTTTGTAGTCCTTAGAGGACATTGCTAATCTCAGCTTAATCTGAATTTTGATGCACTAGGTACTCTTTTCCCCCTAGGACTGTGGCACTCTCTAGTATTTATTTTTTTGTTACTTTGTTGTTATCTTTTATTGTTAAGGTGTTTCTTCTCATCCATAGTGTTATCTTCATATATAAACCTACCTTTACTTCCTCTTTGGAATGATGTCTATTTGCTTCTTCAAGGTTTTATTCATGAGGGCTTTTCAAATTACTTTTGGTTCAACTTTTGTCAAGAAAATTTTCATTTTGTCATCCTGTCTATTCTTTCTCTCAACCATTTGCAATTTGCTTTGCCAATAGAGTGCTGAATCAGTCAATGCCTGAATTTCCTTTCAGTCCCCTTCATAGATTATAAGGGTCATCACTTTCCTCCCCACCCTCAGCTTCCACTCATTTGTATTCCAGCAGCCCTTGCATCCTTGTTATCTAACTTCAGAGTAGAATAACACCCTCCCTTCCTGATTCTTTTAAGTGAAGAATTTATTAACTATTCTCCATTTGGCAGAGAACTAGCTCCAGATAAATGAAGTCACTATTATCTCATATTTTTAGGCCAAGTTTATGGGCTGTTTCCTGAAATCTTTATCTTATTTCTTTCTTCTGTTCAGGTGGCTTACAATGTGCATTCAGGATAACACATTTTCTGTATGTTCTATTGATACTTGGCCAAATACTCCGCCCCTTTTGGCCCCTGAATTTTCTCACCTGACTATTCCTTCTAATTATAGTTTCTTCTTTTTTATGAATTATGACCTTTTGGAATAAGACACGAATGAGAGGAGTCAAGCAAACAATTCTGCAATCATTCTTTGTTGATCTTGTGTCCTCATATTCACCCCAGTCATTTTCTGCTCAGCTGTTGCTGCTACTATTATTTTACCTTGGAACAAAGAGACTATCTCTAGAAAAGAAGTCATTTACCTGTGTCCTGCTTCATCTCATCCATTTTCCACCCTACTGCTGACAGCATAATTTTCCCCTCTCTCGCTTTATATCTCTTTAAAAAAAAAAAAACTGTAATTAAATCACCACTATCACTGCTTCTAGAAAACTTGAATTGTAAGTAGACTGCTTTTTTATTTCATTCACCAGCTTTTTAACTTGCCAGATCTTAATCCCCTTGGCCACCAATGCCTTCTATATGTTATTTGTGCTATGCAAGAATGTAATCTCCTCAAGGACAGGGGCTGCTTCAGTTTTGTATTTGCCTACCTGGGGCTTAATAATGCTTGGTACTTACTTGGAAATACTTAATAAATACTTGTATTTTATTCATTCAGGTATACTTACATGATCAAATTAAGATTTTTGCACTCAGATTGATATAGAACCAATATTCTGTTAATCTGTGTATAATAACTTGAAGTAATGTGCTATAATGGAAAGAGAATTGTGTCCAGTTAGAGGACCTGGGTAGAAGTCCTATCTCTGACACTCCCTATAAAATCTTGAGCAAGCATAGTCTTTCTCGTTCTCAGTTTCTCCATTTATAAAATCAATTAATCAATTTCAAAGCATGAGAGAGTTCCTCTGAATTTCTTTCCAGCTCTGGATATATGTAATCCTAAAATTGCAGATTTTATTGTTAATTTTCTTTTTAGAGGTTAGATCTTACATACTTCTTATTATGTATATATACATGTGTGTGTGTGTGTGTGTGTGTGTGTGTGTGTGTGTATTCCCATCATATTGTACCTGGTTTTCTTTACAACAGGTTTCCTTTTTTCTTTTTCAAAAAATGGTATTATTTTAATTATAAAAAGCTGAAGAATATGTTTTCAAATACAGGAATTTGGATGAACAAATTTTGACATATAAATGTAATAGAATAATGGGAAGGTCATTTATGAGTATTTCAAAGAAAAATGAGAATGTATGAAAAGGATACAGTGAATACAGTAAAAAGAATAACATCCAAAATTATTATAACAATGTAAGCCAATAAAATTCAAGTCAAGAAATTCATGTCCCAAATTATAAATTAAATCATATACTATATCTGTTAACAACTAATATATACTTCAAAAGGGGAATAGCATGCTATCAATGGAAATTACTCCATAATGTGTTTTTTTTTAATTATAGCTTTTTATTTACAAGTTATATGCATGGGTAATTTTACAGCATTGACAATTGCCAAACCTTTTGTTCCAATTTTTCCCTTCCTTCCTCCCACCCCCTCCCTCAGATGGCAGGTTGACAAATCCATGTTAAATATGTTAAAGTATAAATTAAATACAAAATAAGTATACATATCCAAACAGTTATTTTGCTGTACAAAAAGAATTCAACTTTGAAATAGTGCGCTATTAGCCTGTGAAGAAAATAAAAAATGCAGGCGGACAAAAATATAGGGATTGGGAATTCTATGTAATGGTTCATAGTCATCTCCCAGAGTTCTTTTGCTGGGTGTAGCTGGTTCAATTCATTACTGCTTTATTGGAGCTGATTTGATTCATCTCATTCTGGAGATGGCCACGTCCATCAGAATTGATCATCATATAGTATTGTTGTTGAAATATATAATGATCTCCTGGTCCTGCTCATTTCACTCAGCATCAGTTCATATAAGTCTCTCCAAGCCTTTCTGAAATCATCCTGTTGGTCATTTTTTATCGAACAATAATATTTTGTAATATTCATATGCCACAATTTATTCAACCATTTTCCAATTGATGGGCATCCACTCATTTTCCAGTTTCTGGCCACTACAAAGAGGGCTGCCACAAACATTCTTGCACATGCAGGTCCCTTACCTTTCTTTAAAATCTCTTTGAGATATAAGCCCAGTAGCAGCACTGTTGGATCAAAGGGTATGCACAGTTTGATAACTTTTTGAGCATAGTTCCAAATTGCTCTCCAGAATGGCTAGATGTATTCACAATTCTGCCAACAACATAATGTGGTTTAAAAATATTTATTGTATTCTTAACTTAAGAAATAAAACAAGCATTTCCATAATATAGTAGAATAGAAAAAAAAGGTGATTGCACATGAAACTTCAAATGTATTATGCACAACTTGCTATTTTTAAAAAAATATATAACAAAATTATCATATTATATTTTTTCTTAACTTAGGGACCATGAAATTGTTCTTTTTTGTTTTTGATATTTTGATAACTTTATGTCAATATGATGACCTTTCTTTATAATCCAATACATTTTATTTTATGCATTTAAAAACCATGATTCTGAGAAGGGCAAAATCTCTCATGATAACCCTATGGACAATATGGGAATATTTTGACTTGATAAGAACACAGATCAGTGAACTCAGAGCAAAAAGTAATGCTGCTTGTCAAATTGGAAAGGTGTCTATAATACTGTGGAGATCGATTATTGTTCTTGAGGTAGAGAAGAATTAAATCGTTTGACAGGATGTAGACAGTGATAAGTATCATGGGATAGGGCCTATCCCAGAAGTAATCAGTATGTATGCTCATTATCAATTCAATTAAATTCAAAAACCTTATTAATACCTGCTTACTAAACACCTATTATGTACATAGTCCTGTGTTAGGCAAGTAGAGACTAAAAGAGTCAGAAAGACTCCTCATAGTAGTAGTATCTAAGTGAATATTTACAAGTAGACTAAGGATTCTAAGACATAGAAGAAAATAGTGTATTTTAGGTATTTAGGATGTACAAATGAATGAAAAATGAAGTAGTAGATGGTATGCTAAGTTCTGAAAAAAGTAAATAAGCCTATTTCTCAGATTAGAGCTATATTGGAAGGAACTTTATTATTATTACTTTTTTTTTAATATTAAAGCTTTTTATTTACAAAACATATGCTGGGGTAATTTTTCAACATTGACCCTTGCAAAACTTTCTGTTCCAAATTTTTCCCTCCTTCCCTGCATCTCTTCCCCTAGATGGCATGTAGTCCAAAACATGTTAAATATGTTAAAATACATGTTAAATCCAATATATATGTACATATTGATATAGTTGTCTTGCTGCACAAGAAAAATCAGATCTAGAAAGAGAAAAAAAAAACCTGAGAAGGAAAACAATGCAAGCAAACATCAACAGAAAGCATAGAAATGCTATATTATGGTCCACACTCAGTTCCCACAGGCCTCTTCTGGTTTTATATGGCTTTCTTCATCACTGATCACTTGGAACTGGTTTGAATCATCTCATTGTTGAAGAGAGCCATATCCATCAGAATTGATCATCAGATGGTCTTGTTGTCATGTGTAATGGTCTCCTGGTTCTGCTCCTTTCACTTAGCATCAGTTCATATAAGTCTCTCCAGGCCTCTAAATCATCTTGTTGGTTGTTTTTTACAGAACAATAATATTCCATAACATTCATATACCGTAATTTATTCAGCCATTCTCTAATTGATGGGTATCCATTTAGTTAGTTTCCAGTTTCTAGTCACTACAAAAAGGGTTGCCACTAACATTTTTGCACATGTGGGTCCCTTTTCCTCCTTTATGATCTCTTTGGGACACAGATCCAATAGAAACACTGCTGGATCAAAGGGTATGCACAGTTTGATAACTTTTTGAGCATAGTTCCAAATTGCTCTCCAGAATGGTTGGATCTGTTCAGAATTCTACCAACAATGTATCAGTGTCCCAGTTTTCCCACATTCCCTCCAACATTTGTCATTATCTTTTCCTGTCATCTTAGCCAATCTGACAGGTGTGTAGTGGTATCTCAGAGTTATCTTAATTTGCATTTCTCTGATCGATAATGATTTGGACATCTTTTCATAAGGCTAGAAATAGTTTCAATTTCTTCATCTGAAAATTGTCTGTTCATATCCTTTGACCATTTATCAATGGGGGAATGGCTTGAATTCTTATAAATTTGAGTCAATTCTCTATATATTTTAGAAATGAAGCCTTTATCAGAACCTTTGAATGTAAAAATGTTTTCCCAGTTTATTGTTTCCCTTCTAATCTTGTCTGCATTTGTTTTGTTTGTGCAAAAACTTTTCAATTTGATATAATCAAAATTTTCTATTTTGTGGTCAATAGTGATCTCTAGTTCTTCTTTGGTCATAAATTCCTCCCTCTTCTACAGGTCTGAAAGGTAAACTATTCTATGCTCTTCCAATTTATTTATAATCTCATTCTTTATGTCTAGATCACGAACCCATTTTGACCTTATCTTGGTATGTAGTGTTAAGTGTGGGTCAATGCCTAGTTTCTGCCACACTAGTTTCCAATCTTCCCAGAATTTTTTGTCAAATAGTGAATTCTTATCCCCAAAGCTGGGGTCTTTAGGTTTGTCAAACACTAGATCACTATAGTCATTTACTTTTTTGTCTTGGGAACCTAACCTATTTAACTGCTCAACTATTCTGTTTCTTAGCCAATACCAAATGGTTTTGATGGCCACTGCTTTATAATATAGTTCTAGAACTGGTACAGCTAGGCCACCTTCATTTACTTCCCTCCCTCCCCCCATTAATTCCCTTGAAATTCTTGACCTTTTATTCTTCCAGATGAATTTTGTTGTTATTTTTTTCTAGATCAATAAAATAGTTTATTGGGAGTTTAATTTGTATAGCACTAAATAAATTAGTTTAAATAGTATTTTAATCTTTATTATATTTGCTCGATCTATCCAAGAACACTTAATATTTTTCCAAATGTTTAGATCTGACTTTATTTGTGTGGAAAGTGTTTTATAGTTTTGCTTATATAGTTCCTGACTTTCCCTTGGCAGATAGATTCCCAAATATTTTATACTATCAGCAGTTACTTTAAATAGAATTTCTCATTGTATCTCTAACTGTTGAATTTTGTTAGTGATATAAAAAAATGCTGATGATTTATGCAACTTTGTATCCTGCAACTTTGTTAAAGGTGTGGATTATTTATAATAGCTTTTTAGTAGAATCTCTGGGGTTCTCTAAGTATACCATCATATCATCATCAGAGAGTGATAATTTGGTTTCCTCATTACCTACTCTAATTCTTTTAATCTGTTTTTCTTCTTTTATTGTCAAAGCAAGCTTTTCTAATACAATATAGAATAATAATGGAGATAGTAGGCAACCTTGATTCACCCCTGATGTTATTGGGAATAGTTCCAGTTTATCACCATTACATATAATGCTTACTGATAGTTTTAAATAGATGCTACTGATTATTTTAAGGAAAAGTCCATTTATTCTTATGCTCTCTAGTGTTTTTAATAGGAATGGATGTTGGATTTTATCAAATGCTTTTTCTGCATCTACTGAGATAATCATATTTTTTTGTTAATTTGGTTATTGATATAGTCAATTATGCTAATAGTTTTCCCAATTCTGAACCAGCCCTGCATTCCTGGTATAAATCCTACTTGGTCATGGTATATTATCCTGGGGATGGTTTTCTATAATCTCTTTGCTAATATTTTATTTAAGATTTTTGCATCAATATTCATTAGGGAGATTGGTCTGTAATTTTCTCTCTCTGTTTTCATCCTACCTGGTTAGGATAGGTTACTATGTCTGTGGCATAAAAGGAATTTGGTAGGACTCCTTCATTATCTATTTTTTCAAATAGTTTATAAAGCATTGGGGCTAATTGTTCTTTGAATGTTTGGTAGAATTCACATGCAAATCCATCTGGTCCTGGGGATTTTTTTTTAGGGAGTTGATTAATAGCTTGTTCTATTTCTTTTTCTGAAATGGGACTTTTTTATCAATTTACTTCCTCCTCTGATAATCTGGGAAGCCTACATTTTTGGAGATAGTCATCCATTTTGCTTAGGTTATCACATTTTTTAGCATAAAGTTGGGCAAAGTAACTCCTAATTATTGCTGTAATTTTCTCTTCATTGGTGGAAACTTCTCCCTTTTCATTTTTGAGATTACCAATTTAATTGTCCTCTTTCCTTTTTCTAATCAAATTAACTAAAGGTTTATTTATTTTGTTGGTGTTTTCATAAAAACAACTTTTAGTTGTATTTATTAATTCAATAGTTTTTTTTTTTTTTACTTTTAATTTTATTAATCTCTCCTCTTATTCTTAGAATTTCAAGTTTGGTATTTGGTTGGGGTTTTAAAATTTGTTCTTTTTCTAGCCTTTTTAGTTGCAATCCCAATTCATTCATTTTCTCTTTATTTTATGCAGGTAAACATCTAGAGATATAAAATTTCCCCTTATTACCACTTTGGCTGCATGCCACAATTTTTGGCATATTGTCTCATTATTGTCATTCTCTTGGATGAAATAATTGACTGTGTTTAAGATTTGCTGTTTCACCCATTCATTTTTTAAGATGAGATAATTTAGTTTCTATACTGTTCTCTTCTTTAAAATATAATTGTTTTCTGGGAGCAGGTTTCTTGGGGAGCTTCTGGAGGCAGCCTTAGTTTCAGTTCTGATGAATAATCACCTCAAATGCAGCCAGGAGTTAAAGTCCAGTCTTTTATTGTCTCTTCCAAAAGAGCCTAGTTAGCTTTCTTAGAGGTCTATCTCTCTCCTTGGTTCCAAGAGCTCCTGTTGTTAGTCCTTTGCCTCTTCCAGTTTCAGCCTCTCTTCTGAATCCAAAGCCTCCAGCCCACACAAAGGTGACATATATAGAATTCATTGACTCCTTCTCCCAAAGTGGAATTGCGGGAGTTGTGACTTGTGAATCTCCTCCACTGAACTTGTGAATCTCCTGGACTTGTGAATCTTGTAGAACTCCAATGAGTACTAAATACATTAGTGGGCTAGAGAACTTGTTAAGTACCATACTAACTTAGACAACCAACTTATCACTTTATAAGAATCCTAACAAGTTACCAATTATTTTTTGGTCTATTTTTGCTCTCTTAGAACTAAATAAATCAAACCACAAAGTAAATTAGAAAGAAGTTCTTCTTTCTTTCTTTGTGATAAGGTCCAGGTTTAGAGAACCAAAATGAGATTGGAGTTTCTGGTGGTCAGGTAGTTAAATGATAAAGTCTAGTGACAGATTTGGGGTTCAGGAGACCAAATGGAGAGATTTGGCGCCCCTGCATCCCCTTGGGATTTGGCACAAGGGTTAGGGAGTTTTGGGACTCCCTTCTGCCAGTGCAGAGATTCTCTGTAAAGGAATTTACAGACCTGAAAACCTAGATTTATTAAAAAGAGGTTTATTATAGGAATTTGGAAGTAAAGTTAGAAATCCTGACAGAGAAGCAAGAAGTCTGGTTAAGGAAATAGGTGAGGATAAAGAAAGGGCAACACTGGAAAAGAATATTCCAGTAGATAGAGGCTCCTTGGCATCCCAAGCATAGCATAGCTAGCATGTTTGGAACTTCTGCAAAGAGAGGGTTTTAGTTTGGTTCTTTTATAATGGGAGCTTTAGCTGAAGGGAACTTGTGGGTGGAGTCCCAAGTTGGCTTATCACTGGGTTTCAGCTTGAGCTGGAATTTGAATTGAATTCAACAAGTTTCAGGACTGAGCAAAACCCACCTAGATAACAAGAATGAAACTTTTTGTCCCTTGGGGCAGGGTCCCTCACTGAGGCAGAATTGAAGAAGATTTTCTCCTTCAAGGATTTTTAGAGTTTTCGGGATCCTCTCTTCATTTTCTCCTAGCTTTAGACTGTATGTGATTTTTATTGTATCATGATCTGAAAAAAAATGCATTTACTATTTCTGTTTTTCTGCATTTGATTTTGAGATTTTTGTGCCCTAACACATGGTCAATTTTTCTATAAGTTCCATGAATCTCTGAGAAAGCAGTAAAGTACTTTCTGTCTCCATTTAATTTTCTCCAAAGATCTATCATACCTAACTTTTCTTTTTTTTTCTTTTTTTTTTGTACTTTATTTTATTTATTTATTTATTTATTTATTTGTTTGTTTGTTTGTTTGTTTGTTTATTTATTTATTTATCTAATTTTATTTTAATCTTTTTATTGATAGAACGCATGCCAGGGTAATTTTTTACAGCATTATCCCTTGCATTCATTTCTGTTCCGATTTTTCCCCTCCCTCCCTCCACCCCTTCCCCCAGATGGCAAGCAGTCCTTTACATGTTGAATAGGTTACAGTATATCCTGGATACAATATATTTGTGCAGAACCGAACAGTTTTCTTGTTGCATAGGGAGAATTGAATTCAGAAGGTATAAATAACCTGGGGAGAAAAACAAAAATGCAAGCAGTTTATATTCATTTCCCAGTGTTCTTTCTCTGGGTGTAGCTGCTTCTGTCCATCTTTGATCAATTAAGGCTCTCTTTATCAAAGAAATCCATTTCCATCAGAATACATCCTCAAACAGTATCATTGTTGAGGTATATAATGATCTCCTGGTTCTGCTCATTTCACTCAGCATCAGTTCATGTAAGTCTCTCCAGTCCTCTCTGTATTCATCCTGCTGGTCGTTCCTTACAGAACAATAATATTCCATAACATTCATATACCACAATTTACTCAACCATTCTCCAATTGATGGACATCCTTTCATTTTCCAGCTTCTAGCCACTACAAACAGGGCTGCCACAAACATTTTGGCACATACAGGTCCCTTTCCTTTCTTTAGTATCTCTTGGGGTATAAGCCCAGTAGAAACACTGCTGGATCAAAGGGTATGCACAGTTTGATAACTTTTTGAGCATAGTTCCAAATTGCTCTCCAGAATGGCTGGATGTGTTCACAATTCCATCAACAATGTATCAGTGTCCCTGTTTTCCCACATCTCCTCCAACATTCCGCATTATCTTTCCCTGTTATTCTAGCCAATCTGACAGGTGTGTAGTGGTATCTCAGAGTTGTCTTAATTTGCATTTCTCTGATTAATAATGATTTGGAGCATATTTTCATATGTTTATAAATAGTTTCAATTTCTTTGTCTGAGAATTGTCTGTTCATATCCTTTGACCATTTATCAATTGAAGAGTGGTTTGATTTCTTATAGATTAGAGTCAATTTTCTATATATTTTGGAAATGAGGCCTTTATCAGAACCTTTGATTGTAAAAATGTTTTCCCAGTTTATTGTTTCCCTTCTAATCTTGTTTGCATTTGTTTTGTTTGTACAAAAACTTTTCAATTTGATATAATCAAAATTTTCTATGTTGTGGTCAATAGTGATCTCTAGTTCTTCTTTGGTCATAAATTCCTCCCTCTTCCGCAGGTCTGCGAGGTAAACTATCCTATGCTCTTCCAATTTATTTATAAACTCATTCTTTATGCCTACATACCTAACTTTTCTAATATTTTGTTTACCTCCTTAACTTCTTTCTTATTTATTTTGTGGTTTGATTTATTTAGTTCTGAAAGAGCAAGGTTGAGAATAGTTTTGCTGTCTATTTCTTCTTGCATCTCTCTTAACTTCTCCTCCAGGAATTTCCATGCTATACTACTTGTTGCATATATGTTTAGTATTGATATTGCTTCATTATCTATGGTACCCTTTAGTAAGATATAGTTTCCTTCCTTATCTCTTTTAATTAGATTTATCTTTGCTTTTAGTTGATCTGAGATCAGGATTACTACCATTGCTTTTTTCCCTCCTTGAACTGAAGTACAATATATTATGCTCTAGCCCTTTACCTTTACTGTATATGTGTATATATATATACATACAAGAAACACATTTAAAACATAGTGATATATATCACTATGTTTTAAATGTGTTTCTTGTAAACAACATATTGTAGGATTCTGGCTTTTAATCCAGTCTGCTATCTGCTTCTGTTTTATGGGGGAGTTTATCCCATTCACATTCACAATTAAAATAACTAATTCTGTATTTCCTGCTATCTTATTTACCCTAGGTTATGCTTTTCTCTTTCCTATCTCCCTTCCCTCCTCCTCAGAATTTTGCTTTTGATGACCACCTCCCTCAAATAGTTCTCCTCCTTTAGAGCCACTCCCCCTGTTTTACACCTTTCCCCTAATTCTCCTGTTTTCCCTTCTATTAGTCTTTCCCTTTCTTTCCCTCCTTTCCTTCCTACTTCCCTATAAGGTGAGACAAATTTCTGTGTGATACCAAATATGTCTGATATTCTCTCTTAGAGCCAAATCTCATGAGATTTAAAATTCACACAATGCTCATCACCTTCCCTTCTTTCTCTCAATTATAATAGGTTTTCTTTGCCTCTTCCTGAAATGTAATTTCCCTTATTTTGTCTCCTTTTTCCTCTTCTTCCAGTATGATCCTCTTTCCACCTTTAGTTTCTTTTTCATATTATCATAATAAAGTCAAATTATACCTGGATTGTCTACATATACTCATAATGGAAATATAGTTCTCAAGAGTTCTTTCCTTTTTATCTTTTTTATGCTCCTCTTGAGTTCTTGAGATTAAATTTTTTGTTCAGCTTTAGTCTTTTCATCAGAGATAGATGAAAATTACCTGTGTCATTGAATGTCCATCTTCTTCCCTGAAAGATAATGCTCATTTTAACTGGATCCTATTTTTACATTCTTATTCTTGGCTGTAATTCAACTTCGTTTGCCTTTTGGAATATCAGATTCTAGGTCCTTTATCTCTTAAGGTGGAAGCTGCTAGATCCTGGGAAATTCTGATTGTGTCTATTTGGTGTTTAAATTGTTTCTTTCTGGCTGCCTGCAATATTTTTTCCTTGGTATGATAGTTCTGAAATTTAGCCATGATATAACTTGGGGATTTAATTTTGGGGTCTCTTTCAGGTGGTGATTGGTGGATTCTTTCGATGCCTATTTTACCTTTTGATCCTAAAATATCAGGACAGATTTCTTTTATGATTTCATATAAGATCTAGGTTCTTTTTTTCAATCGGAGCTTTCAGGAGGCCCAATAATCCTTACATTGTCTCTCTTAGATATATCTTTCAGGTCAGTTGTTTTTCCTAAGAGATATTTCATTTTTTTTTCTAATATATATATATATACTTATATATATATATATATATATATATATATATATTGGTTTTTGTTGGACTGATTCTTGAAGTCTTAATGAGTCATTCACTTCCATTTGTTCACTTCTAATTTTTAGTGTATTATTTTCTTCATTTACCTTTTTTGGCTTCTTTTGCAATTGGTCAGTTAAATTTTTTTTTGTCCATTGTATTCTTTTTCCATTTTTTCTATTCCTTCTTGCAATGATCTCATTTCATTTTCCCATTTTTCTTTTAACTCTCTTTAAGATCCTTTATGCAATCTTCAAAGAAGGCCTTGTGAAATGGGGACCAGCTCATATCTTTCTTTGGGGCTTCTTCTGGAGTTGCTTTGCCTTTAGGAACCTCAGGATTTGAGGTTTGTTCTTCTCTCTCCCATAAATACTGTCTATGGTGAGAGTTCTTTTTTGTTTTTTATTCATTTTTTTTAAGACTTGCGGTTTGTTCAATGTAAACAGTGCTGGGTAATGGCAGCTAGGTCCCCACATTCTTCTTGGGGCTCAGTGGTTTACAATTTGTCTTTTACAAAAGGCAAATCTGCTAAATAATCTGCTTGCAACGAGGACAGAGTGGCCTAAGAGGCTCATATAAAATTCCCAGATGTGTTCAAGCTACAATGCTCTGAGTCTCTGCTCCAGTTTCTTGCCCCAGTCTCCCTATGCTGTAGTCTGGGTTTGGCAGACTGTTCCCCTGCCTGCTTGAAACAGACTAGTTCTGAAATTCTTCTAAAGTATCTTCTTCTAGAAATATGTTGTACTCCAAATATTGGTGGATTCTTTTGACTTCAAAACTAGTTTAGAGACTTAATATGCTCTTGGTTTGAGAAAAAATTAAAGGAGGTTACAGAGTCCTGTCTGCTCTCTGTCATCTTGGCTCCACCTCCAGAAGTCAGAAGGAACTTTCAATACCAAACTGGAGCATTTGTATTTTACCCTAGAGTTACTAAGAAGCAAGTGAAACTTCTTGAATAGGAGAATAACATGATCACTACTGTGATTCCATAATATCATTTTAGTAGTTGTGTGGAATATAGACTGGTGACAGAAGAATTATGTAGGAAGACTAATTTAAAAGTTATTGCATTATTCCAAGTAATATGTTTTGAAGGCTTGAAAGGATGATACCAGTGTCAATGAAGATAGAGGAACTTATATAAGAGAGGCTGTGGAGCTAGTGTCAACAAAACTTCAGCATTTTGCAACTGATTGAATATGGGGATAAATAACAATGGATAGTTTAGGAAGACTCCAAGATTGTGAATCTTGGTTACTGGAAAGGAGTAGGTGCCATAACAGAAATAAGGAAGTTTGGGAGATATTAGGGTTTAGGCGGGGAAATAATGAGTTCTTTTTGAACATATTATGTTTAAGGTACTTGTGGGACATCCAATAAAAGTTGTCCAATAGGCAATGGTATTGAAGAAGTGGAGTTTAGAATTTAGATCTGAACATGTAGATTAGAGAGGAATCTCTCTCTGTGTATGTGTATGTGTGTGTGTATGTATATACATGTATGTATATATATACACATGCATACAATACACATATTGATACCTATATATGTATGTACATATATCTGTATAAAATGACTAAGCTTTCAAGAACTGAAAAGATTAAGAAAAATCATATGAAAAATATGAGTCCACACCAGAGCCTTGGAGGTACAACCACACTTAGAAAGTGGGACATGCATAATGTTCAGCAAAGAGAATAAGAAGGGTGAGCCAGCTAAGAGATCTAGAAGAGAATGGGATTATAAAATCCAGAAAGGAGAAAATATTCAAGAGAGGGCAATCAACTTGTCAAGGACTTTAGAGAGGTCAAAAAAGATCAAAATTAAGAAAAGGTCATTGGAGTTAGCATTTAAGGATAGCTATTGATTTTGAAAAACCAGATTCATTTGAATGATGAGGAACAATAAAGAGAAGTGAGTAAAATTCAACTCTTATTTTACTTCTGTTTTCTAATCCAGGAGAAATTGTCTTTAAACTAACAAAGAGAGAACGAAAATGCCAATTGGGAATTCAATCTCAAGATAAATGAGGAAATTGTAAGAAAAGTAGTTAACTTCTTTCATGAGTTCTAAGGAACTGGAAGATCTGATGGATGTTATTGTTGAGTCACTGTTCCTGATCTCCAAAAAATTTTGATGATGCAAGAGAAGGTATAGTATTGAGGGAAAGTTTGTTAATTATAAAACAACAATTTCAGAATTCACAGTGGAAAGGGCATTCAGATGTGGGACAATAGAAAGAAGAAAATGGATTGAAGTTGACTGACAAAGATGAGAGAAAGCAATTGGAAGGGAGTTGAAAAAAGTATGATTTACCCATAAGCTAGTTGTTATATTCAGCATCACTGGGAATGGAAGCTTAAGACCATCTAAGGTCAATCTCTCAAAATCCTCAATCTCTCAAAAATAATTTTGTGGTCAATATGGGAAAGTATAGATTCACTTAGTTGACAGAAATATAATTTCAATATAGACTCAAAGTAATGCATCATGTCAAATTGGAAAGATGTCTGTAATGGAGTGGCACATACAATGATCTATCATTGTTTCTAAGATTTCAAAGGAGGCACATAAATGAAGTCAAGGAAAAATGCTGGATGGTGAGACCCACTCCTAGTAATGGCCAATCATCATATCTACTAGTTTGTGAATATAATTTTGCCCATTTTGCATCATAGGTTGTGTGCTACACACTACCAGTATATTATTACTATGAGTATGCAACACTGATTCCTAGCTCCATCATCATCACATTCAATCAGGTAATGCTATTCAGAAATTTTTTTTTTTGTATTAGCTGGTGCTGTTTGTCAGAATTGTCTGCCAATGAATAGAACAGCTCAATTTCAGCTCTTATTTGACTTATTTACCTTTGGGATATAGCCAGAAAATATTACATAAAATTTCTTCTGAAGGTTTTTGTTGAATCTGAAGGTCTTGCCATCATGGAGTTATTAGTCATTTAGTTCCCATACTAATGCTCAGTGACACTCTCAGTCTTGGCACATCCCCTTTAGGTGCTGATGGCTTGTACTTAATCTGGACTATCTCTTAAAGGAGATGGGTGTTCCTACCAACTGCTAAGCCAGGGAAGAATTAGAGTATGAAAGGGTTGGAGATTACCTTAGATTGTGCTGATACCAGGGACAGGTGGACTGTATGTTATTCTATTATAAACAATTCATAATGATATGGAGCCAGAAGTACTTGATAATATCACCTTCACCTGTGCCACCCTTTTGGCAAATGGACCTCTCTCTCTTATAGTCCTTCAATAGGAAAATAGATGACCACTTGTTACACAAATTACTATGGAAATTCTTTTTGTGCCTATATTGGAATAGATGACATCTCTTCCAACTCTCAGTGTGAAAAACATAATAATGGGGATGAACCAGTTTGGTTTTGCCCTAAAGTGTTCTTAAACTTCCATTCCCAATGATATTGAATATAACACTGGCTTATGGGTAAATCATACCTTTTCCAACTCCCTTCCAATTGCTTTCTCTCATCTTTGTCAGTCAACTTCAATCCTTTCTCTTCCATATATTGTCCCACATCTGAATGCCCTTTCCATTGTGAACTCTGAAATTTTTGTTTTATAATGAACACACTTTCCCTCATTCTATACCTTTTTATGTCATTTTCCTTTCCTCTTCTGGAAGACAAAAAGCTGGCTGTTCCTGGTTGACACTAGTACTGCATCCTTGTCCATCCTTTCTCCTTCAGTTATTCAGCAACTCTTCCTCCTTTAAGATTTACTCCATGCATATTTAACAGCAAATCCAAATCCTGATAGCAATTATACACTGCCCCTTAATTCAAGCCCCATTATTTTTCAAAAAATTTAAGTCCTGGCTTGCAGACTTACTCTTCATATCAACTCCTGGGATGCCATGAGATTTCAACATACATACTGTTATTCCTTTATTTGCCTTTGTTGTTCAGTTCTGCAGTTTACTCAACTGTCATAGTTTATACCTTTACTCCACCACAATCGTATATAAGATTATCCCCCTTTATCTTGGAATTACTCAAACGTTAATTACTTAAATGTATTGGATTCTCTTTACTATTCCCATAATGACTATTTTACACTTTCTTCTCTCTCTCTCTACCTTTCACATTATCCTTTCTCTACCCTATCTCTTTAAGACCTCACTTTATTCTTAACTGAACAAACAGAGGAGGAATCCTGAAATGTTTGCTTTTCATGATCAAGTACACTGAAATTTCTTTATCTAGTCATAAACTCATATCATTCTATCCCTCCCTATTCCTTACCTATGGCTTCTATTATACCCTTTGGAGCCAAACAGAACAAGTCTATTTGCATTTTTATATATGAAAACTTTTTAAGTTCTTGAAGTTATCTAGTATCCTTCTTTCCATTACCTCAATACCCTTACTCTTCCCTCATATCAAAGTCATTTCTTCTCTACATCAAATTCCCTAGTTCCTTCACTCAGTTGCCATTGACTTGGACTTGAGACTATTCTGGTTGTCCTTATCTAGCTATTCTCCAGCCATCCATTGGCCTTTCTAAATTGTTCTGCTTAACGCTGAATGCAGCACTCTAGATGTGGTCTGACCAGGGCAAAATGAAGAGGAACTATCACCTTCTCATTCCTAGAAGTGGTTAGATTTCTCTTGATGCAGTCTGTGACTGTATTACTATTTTAAACTATTATTTCACACTGCTGATTCAGTTTGAGTTTTTAATTCCTTAATACTTCCAGATTGCTTTTCTTCTTATTGCTGCATAGCAATGTCTTCTCTTTCTTAAACTTGTCATTAATCTTTAAACCTATTTTTAAGATTTTACATTTCTTCTTATTAAATTTCATGTTGTTAAATTCATATGAATGTTCATAGGATCATACAAATAGAATTAGGGGGGACTTTAGAAGTCATCTCTTCTAATCTCAATTTGCAGATGAGAAAACTGAGACCAAAAGAAATTAGTGACATACCTAAAGTCACACAGAAAGTAATTAGCAAAATCTGGAATCAAACTCCGACCCTAAGGTACAGGGGAAATTGTCTTAAGCTCTTTTGCAGGGATCAGGAGCCTCTCCTACCCTGCTGGGCTGAGATTGATGGTACTGCAGGCAGAAAGCCTGGGTGGATCTGACAAGTTTTGCCTGTTATGCTGGGACTCAGAGGCTCACCATTTACTTTTTGTTGTTGCATTGGATATCTCACAGCTAGTATGCTGATCCACTGACCTTCTGAACCATGACAGAATAACCAACTCTAAGATCCTCCCATGTCAGGCCTCTCCACACCGAGATTCCTTTACTGGGTATATTTTTGAAGAATTCAGCTGAGTTCTGCTGGGCTGTGTTCCCCCCTGACCAAGAAGTCCTTCCAAGATATCTTAAGCTGGAAAATTATTATACTCAGAATGTTTGTGGATTGTCACTCCAAAATCAATTCAGAGGTTTGATCTTAGGGAATCTTAATTTATTCTTAGGGAAACTGGGGATAGCTTAGGTAATATCTAGGTTTTTCTCTGACTTTTTGGCTGTGGTGCCTCTCCCACACTCTGCCTTATAATTCTTCAAAATTAACACTCCATTTTCTGTTTCCACTACTTTTCACTGATTTTCCTATACTGGATATTTTCTTCCTCCTCATGTCTGCTTCCTGGGTTCCCTGGGTACCTTCAAAATTCATTGCAAATGCTATTTTCTGCTGAACTTAAAATCAAAAGACCCTGAGTTAAAATGCTGTCCCTGACACTTAATATCTATAAAAACTTGGATAAGACATTTATTCTTTTGAGACCCATTTCCTCATTTGTAAAATTCACTTGGTCTTTTCAGGTTGTCAGATCAATAATTCTAAGCCTGGAAGTCTTTTTAACTGTCTCCCCCTCCCCCCGCTTCCCCCCTCTACTAGTGCCTTTCCTCCAAAATTACCTCCTATTTTCACTGTATGTATCTACTTATTCACATGTTGTTTTGCTTATGTGAGCTCTTTAAGGACAAACACTGTCCCTAGTCTTTGGCACAGTATCTGACAAATAGTAAGAACTTAAAAATGCTTGTTGATGATGATGGAGTTAACTCTTCTTTGAGGCTCTTGAGAATAATACAGAATGCCATCTTTGTAAAAATCTACAAACAAGTAAAAAAAGTACCAAAAGAATTTTTTTTTGAAGAGCAGTTGATGAGAGGTGGTGCTGGGAAGCAGTTGTTTGTTAGGGCCAACATACAGGTACAACTCAATCTTTGTAATTTAAGTGGAGTTCCCCAAGCTAAAATTAGCCTTTCTTTCTCTGTTGGCACAGGGATTTAAATGATTTGTCATTCCTTGGGCTTTTTTTAAAAATAGAAATCTGGTTCTTCATGCTTTAAACTGCTTACTAGCACAGATATCCCTTTAGGTAAAGGAAGTATTCAACTATCAACAGCAGAGTTATTCATCTTGTGCCAATTATGTGAGTTTTGGCCAGAATACAATCAAGTTTCTATTTAACATTATGCTATGGTTACTACTCTAATTGTAACTCTGAAAAAAAAATGTTTATTCTGTTATAATACATTTTAATTGCAAAAAGAAGGTAGTCAAGCTTAACAATATTAATGGGTTAATTTCCACTCTTAAGAATTCCCCAAGACAAAAGCAAACCTTCCTGAAATAAAATTTAGTTTATTTAACTCCATTTGGAAATTGTTTGGAACTCTTAATCAATCAATTAATCCATCAAACAAAAAGCATTTATTAAGAGCCTATTCTGGGCCAAAATTGTGCTAAGCTTTGGGACTACATAGACAAAAGTGAAATAATTTCTGCTTTGAAATCCTGCCATATTTCAACATTCTAAAAACATGTACACAATAATAAAACTACCATCATCAACAGCATATTATGTTACTTAATAGCTAACATTTGTTTACTTCTTCAAAGGTTACAAAGTATATTTATTGTTTCACATATGCAACATAAATACAAGGCAATTTTGGGAAGGTGGCATGCTAGCAGTCAAGGGCTTAAAAACAAAATTGTTACTTTGAGAAGTATAACTTTTAGGTCTTCATATTATTTCTAGTCTCTTCTCTGGAGTCAAGAAGAATACATAGTACAGTGTAATGGAAAGACTTGACTTTACTTAAAGTCAAGAGACCCTGAGTTAAAATGCAAGCCTTGACACTTGACATCTGTAAGAACTTGGATAAGACATATACTCTTTCTACACCTCAGTTTTCTCATTTGTAAGATTCACTTAGTTTTTCCAGGTTGTCAAATCAATAATTCTAAGCCTGGGGGGTGTCTGTAAATTTTTAAAAATATATTTTGATAATTCTAATGTAATTGGATATCTTCTTTTTTATTATTATTATAGCTTTTTATTTACAAGTTATATGCATAGGTAATTTTACAGCATTGACAATTGCCAAAACTTTTGTTCCAATTTTTCCCTTCCTTCCCCCCATCCCCTCCCTCTGATGGCAGGTTGACCATCCATGTCAAATATGTTAAAATATAAATTAAGTGCAATATAAGTATACATGTCCTAATACTTATTTTGCTGTACAAAAAGAATTGGACTTTGAAATAGTGTACTATTAGCCTGTGAAGGAAATCAAAAATGCAGGCAGACAAAAATATAGGGATTGGAAATTCTATGTAATGGTTCATAGTCATCTCCCAGAGTTCTTTCACTGATGTAGCTGGTTCAATTCATTACTGCTCTATTGGAGCTGATTTGGTTCATCTCATTGCTGGAGATGGCCACGTCCATCAGAATTGATCATCGTATAGTATTGTTGTTGAAGTATATAATGATCTCCTGGTCTTGCCATTTCACTCAGCATCAGTTCATGTAAGTCTTTCCAGGCCTTTTTGAAATCACCTGCTGGTCATTTCTTACAATAATATTCTGTAATATTCATATGCCACAATTAATTCAGCCCTTCTCCAATTGAGGGGCATCCACTCAGTCTTCCAGTTTCTGGACACTACAAAGAGGGCTGCCACAAACATTCTTGCACATACAGGCCCCTTTCCTTTCTTTAAGATTTCTTTGGGGGTATAAGCCCAGTAGTAACACTGCTGGATCAAAGGGTATGCACAGTTTGATAACTTTTTGAGCATAGTTTCAAATTGCTCTCCAGAATGGCTGGATGTGTTCACAATTCTACCAACAATGTATCAGTGTCCCTGTTTTCCCATATCCCTTCCAACATTCCGCATTATCTTTCCCTGTCATTCTAGCCAATCTGACAGGTGTGTAGTGGTATCTCAGAGTTGTCTTAATTTGCATTTCTATGGTTAATAATGACTTGGAGCAGCTTTTCATATGACTAGAAATAGTTTCAATTTCTTCATCTGAAAATTGTCTGTTCATATCCTTTGACCATTTATCAATTGGAGAATGGCTTAATTTCTTATAAAGTAGAGTCAATTCTCTATCTATTTTGGAAATGAGGTCTTTATCAGAACCTTTGTCTGTAAAAATGTTTTCCCAGTTTATTGCTTCCCTTCTTATCTTGTCTGCATTACTTTTGTTTGTACAAAACCTTTTCAACTTGATATAATCAAAATTTTCTATTTTGTGATCAATAATGATCTCTAGTTCTTCTTTGGTCATAAATTCCTTCCTCTTCCACAGGTCTGAGAGGTAAACTATCCTACTCTTCCAATTTATTTATCATCTCATTCTTTATGCCTAGGTCATGAACCCATTTTGACCTTATCTTGGTGTAAGGTGTTAAGTGTGGGTCAATGCCTAGTTTCTGACAGGACAGATATCTTAAGCTAAATAATCTCCAAGTTAAATATTGCCAACTCCATCAACTGATCATTTTATGAATATTCTACTGTGTTCTCACTATTTTGGTCAGCATCTTCTTGAATATTCCAACTTATCTATATCTTTCCTAAAATGTGTTATCTGAAAATGAATATCTTATTTTAGAATTAATCTGAGAAGGACAGAGCATTGTAGAGTCATTAAGCCATTATTTATCACCTATTTAAATTGCCATAGGAAGATTCTGAAAATCACCTGACAGGATAAGGTACCAGATACTGAGATCCTTTCTTGAACTGAACTTCCCAAGCATTCAAATTCTGCTGCAGAGAGCAGGACTTTTTTGGGCTGAGACCCATTGTTCAAATACCAAATATATACTTGCCAAAAAGACTATTTTATGGAGAACTCAAATAGGGAAAGTACTCACAAAGTGATCAGAAAAAGTGATACAAATAAACTCTAAAGATCTCTCTTAGGAACTTTTGAATTGATCATACATCATGGCACAGAACTGCCCAGCATGGGGTGCCCTTCTTGTTGACAAGAAGGTACAGTGTTCTATGGGCAAAACAGAATTGAAGTAGCTCAGAAGAAATTTGAAATGCACAAATTTAGAGAGTCCATTCCAAATGTTCACATGGGCTATTTGTATCTCATCCATGATAAAGCATTTGGAGCATGTATTAGTCTCATCAATCAGTTGGACACATGATAACTTGATTTTAACTTAGTGATATCATTTTAATTCTCTTTGAAAATACTGAACAACAACAATTTATTAATTATAGATACTCCATAAGGTTATTTGGGGAACTAAAATGGCAATGGAAAGAAAAAGGGAGCAAGCATTTATCAAGTGACTACCATATGCTAAGAACTATGCTAAATATCTTACAAATGTTATCTCATTTGATCTTTCTATGAGTTAGATGCTATTATTATCATCCCCAGTTTATATTTAAGGAAATTATGGCAGACAGAGGTTTTGCCTTAAATGATTTGCCTAGGAACATATAGTAAATGTTTGTGGTAAGATTTGAACTCCTATCTTCTTGACTTCAGGGCGCAGCATTCTTTCCATTATGACCCTGAGCTCCTTCTATTAGCTTTCTTTGTTGCCATGTCATAATGTTAACATATACTGTGCTTGCCTTTCATTTAAGTCCTCAGATATTTTCTACAGTAACTAAGAACAGGACTTTTCAACTTCCCCTTTTTAAAATTCTTTCTTATTTCATTCTATCCATCAGGAATGACCTGACAGGTAGGAGAAGAACCAGGAGAGAGTTGTGTCATTAAAATCTAGAGAGGAGAGAATATCCAGAAAAAGGTTCAGAGAGGTCAAAAAGGATGAGGATTTAGAAAAAAGCAATTAAGCATTCAGGGGTAATTGTAGAGAGAGAGTTGTTGCCATTCTTAACATTCAACTATTCTAGTTGTTTACTTTGAAATCCTACCCAATCATTTTCTCTGATAATTTTCTCATCTGATTGACCAGGTTTGCCTAATCAGAATTTTCCACAACTGAAGCATGAGCTATGTCAATTAACAGTAAAGTGCATTGTTTCCAAGAACTAATTGAATATTGCACTGCTATACGGTGTTTGCTTTGAAATCTAATTGACCTAAAGATGAATATATGGCTAGAAAAAAGACAGATTAAAATTAAGAGTGGCTCCACAGAAATCTCAGTTGAGGACCCTCTGAAAGATCAGCAATCCATTTGCAAGACATCTAACAATGCCACAGGAACAGTATTTTATCATTCAAAGACTACACTTTTCACTACCTTTGCTGGTAGAAATCAAATGACAGCCAATAAATCAGTTCTTAATTAGAAAACAGTTATCACTTCCATGTTGCAGGGTTAGGGGTGTGACACCTTCATGATCTGGAAATTTGTGTAAAATTATTTGGTTTTCCCTAAATACCAAAGAAGAAAATCTGAATTATTATGGTATTAAAATATTAAATATTTTGATGTTATAGAAGATTATACATATATTTTATGCATTTCTGAGCTTCTAAACTTTTTCTGTGTTTGATAGTCTGAATATATCATCTGTGGCATCTGACAAAACTCTCCCAAATTCCCATTTAATGTCTTGTGTCAATTTGTAATATATCAAAACTTTGATAGAAAAAGTTGCCATGTGGAAGGGATAACTGTAGTATAAAATATTATCTTTAAATTTATCAGAATACAGAAACAGAAGAATAATGCATTAGGATTAATATATAAATTAATATAAAATATTAATTTATACATTGTAAGGTATACATTTAAGCAATGGCAGAGTAGAGAATAAAGGCAGAATTTAATGCTAACTTATCCTAATCCATAGTTGTTTTAGGCTTTTTACTTCCAGTTAAGTGATACAGTGTATATAGCATTGGACATGGAGTTAGGTACACGTAAATTGAAATCTGACCTCAGTCACTTACTAGATGTGTGACCCTGAGCAAGGCACTTACCGTCTCTTTGTCTTAGTTTCTGTATTTGTAAAATGGTAATAATAATAGCAACTATTGCCCTGAATTGTTATAAGGATCAAATGAAATAATACTTGTTAATAACTTCGCAAACTTTAAGACCATATGTAAATGCTAGTTTTTCTTAGCTATTAGTCACATTCAATTTAGGTATTACTAATCTTTTACTGCCTCTGGTATATTTGCTAAATGCCAATAAAAAGATATTGTGTGTATGTTTTAATTGAAATGTTGCTAGGTAACTACAAAAAGTGGGCAAAATATATAATGCACTGATGATGAATCTGGGGTTTCTAAATACTTTCCCCCATTTGGATACAGTCACTTCAAATTCAGAAAATAATTCTACTCTAAATTAAGAATAAGTTTTATATCCTGCCAAGGAGTGCCCCAGGCAATCGACACCCTCAGTTTAAATCTCCACTGGCTGACTATCATTTTAGGGAGATGTTCACTTAGGAAATGGAAAAAATTTGACTTGGAGGATGGCTGACAGTGCTCAGTAAGACTAGAAATCAACAATGGTATTTTTGACACCATATTTTCTCTTTTCTGAAAAAAAGAAGTTTCAGTATTTACTTTACTTTGACATTAACTTCATGTACCATTTAATATGAATCAATCAGTAGAATTAACAGTTAGAGGACAAAATAATTAATAGGTTTTTGCTAAATTGTCCTCTGAACTGGCAGAAAGAGTAGATAATATGGTGTCTGGATGTTCTACTTGCTGTGTGGACTTAATCTTGTCTCAGATTGAGATCTGATCAGATCTCAAAAGGATTTTATAGCATTTAAATTAACAAAAAATATTAGGTGAAGCCTATCAGAGTGTATATAATTGCTTGTCCCAAATGTTTTGGCTTACTTGACAATATTTATCACCTAATTAGAAAGGAGTACTGCCTACTTAACAATATTTGCTCAAATAAAATTACCTGGAAAACTGCTATTTTAAATATGTTGACACTGTACAGATATGAAATGGAAAGGGAGGGGCCCTATTCCATTCACAATATTGTTAAAGCCATAGTCAGTTATTTTGTCTTGTTTTTTCTTCTTTATTAATATCTGTCTGTCTGTCTGTCTATATTTGTGAAGCTATAGAAACAAAATGTCTCCAGAGAGTACTTTATTTGTCTTTTCCTCACTTTGTAAACAAAAACATTTATATTCATATTTCTTACATTTATTGTATTCATGTTAATTTATTATTCATATTTACATTTACTACTTAAAAAATAAGGTGGTAAGGAATTTTTCTACAACTTTAAAATAAAATATGAAGTTCCTTAATCCATATGAAGGGATTAAAGGACTAGAACATAGGATGAAGACAACTGACAGCATGTAGAAAACTTCAAGAAATTGGTTGAGATGATCAACCATACTTCTTGGGCATATTTTTAAAAGGAAAGCTGGTCCTTTTTTTTGTTGGTGAGTTCTAGAGTTTGAGAAGAGAGCTAGCATTGAAGGAAGAATTCAGCCTTTACTTTTACATATCTTCCCAAATCCCCTAATATCAGCAATGGCATTTTGCATGAAGTCTAAAAGGGGAATTCAAAGATATTGCTTCTCAAATACTAACCTTTGTGTAGAGCAGTAAAAATCCTGTTTTTAGATAGCCCATGAACTAAGTATAGTTTTTATTTTTTTAAAAAAAAGTTTATTTAAAAGGAAATTTTAAATGAGTAAAATCTATTGGTAAACTGGATTTGTCCCTCTGGGGTAAATTTGCCAGTTTCTGGTGTAAAAGATAGAATATTCTGATTTCTAGAGTTCCAAGAAGTCTAGCAGCCAAAGCCAAGAGAAGTATGGACAGTCTGGGATCTGGCCCTGCAATTCTTCTCCAGGGAGAACTGAGTCAAGACTTCTATTGGTTTCCCACTAAAGTTCTGCCTCTTTCCATAAGAAAATGGACCAGTAGTACTCTATGCAAAGATTTCAGCAGAGCCAGAATCTAGAGTCAGTGGTGATTATAATCAGTGGATGAGGTAGTTGATAGTCAAATCTATGAGGTCAAAGTCACCAGGATTGACCTGAAGATATCAGTATAACTGAAGTACTTGAATCATGAACTACCCTTCCTCTTATATGATTTGGTCATATGCATTCCTTATATATGTTCTATATGTTCTTTTCCATTTATATAATCCATATGTTCCAACTGACCCTGTGTATTTATGCAAAAGTATACCCTTGGTTTGTTGGGCTTTTGCTTTGCATTGCTAATTATCTGCAATTTTGGGAAATAGTTTTGCTTTGAGCTAATTTCATTGACTAGTTAATGAATGTAAAGGTCAATACATCAGTGAGTACTTATGAATTATAATTTTAAAGAGTCTGGACCTGTAGAGGATTCAAATGCATGTTATCTCATAGATATGAGTATATAACATGGCCTCCATAATTCTTATCCTGTGTGATTTATATACCTATCTTTTCTAAATTCTTGATAGTGAATATGCCTAATGATTTAAAGACTTTAGTCTTCTTTATAGGTTCAGAAATATAAAGCTGGATAGATTCTCATAACTATCTTTGACTCAAGGTAGTTATCCCTAGTGGACCCAACCTGCAAAGTGAATTGGGGGGCAATATCTCAGAGAGGGAATGGCAGTATTGAATAATAATGATTCCCATCTATTTACTTTCTTAAAGTTAACCCTAGTGGACCCAACCTAAAAAGTGAGTTGGGGGTTGATATCCCAGAAAGGGGATGGCAGTATTGAGCAATAATGATTTCTAACTACTTATTTCCCTAAAACCCCAACTGTTATGGAATATACTGATCTTAAAGTAATTGCCATGGCAGATGAATTAAAGGGCAATGAAGAGCTGTAGTCCAGGCAGATATAGAAATGTTACAGAAATTTAGATTTGATTATATATGAGAAATACCATGAGACATCCTTGAGGACATATGTAACCTAAAAAGGAGATAAACAGGTCAAGTAGTAAAAATGATGTTACTGGTAGCCATAAAATATTGAGCCTATTATAGTAAAAAGAACTATTAACTTCATTAAGTACCAGAGATCTTAGATATAATCTGTGAATCTATGAACAAATTACTTAAATCTCTGGTTCTCTGTCTCAGCTATAAAATGATAGGTTCTACTTAACAAAATCCATCCTGTTTTATACTTCTAAACTTATAAAGAAGACTTTAAATAATTAGTCATATTCATGGTCTAGAATTTTAAAAAGATAGCTATATAAATCACACAGGATAAGAAGTATTGAAGTTATGATCTATGTTCATGTCTATGAAGTTATAAATGCATTAAAAGCAGTAAAGAACTATATCTTATTACTAGAAAAGAACAGATTAGAAGTTGTGCATGTATAAATATACATATATTATATATATATATATATATATATATATATATATATGACATAAGTATTTGGTTGTCAGAGGAAAGTGTGTCAACAAAGAATGTTAAAATCTATCTCTGAGAAGTCATAGCTACTTCAGAATATTGGTGGTCTTTGCTTCCTAGAACTACAAGAGCTTCAATGATCATTCTTATATGGCCTCCATAGCATCTTGAGAAAGTTACTTAACTCTGTGGGTCTCTGTTTTCTAATCTATTATGAAACAATGAATTTGATTAGATGGTCCCTAAATCTCTTAACAATTTTGAATTCTATAACTCTATTCACTGGAGGATAATCAGAAAAACCTGAGCAGTGAAAAGCTTTGAGTCCATATTATGAGGATTAGTTAAAAGAATTGAAAATGTTTGGTCTGGAGAGGAGATTTAGGGAGGACATGATAGCTGTATTCAAGTATTTGAAGGTATTCCAAGTAGAAGAAATGTTAGATTTACTCCTTTTAACTCCACAGGGCAGAAGTTGGAACAATGGGGTGGAAGTGACAAAAAGACAAAATTAATTTGATGTCAGGAATATATTCCTAGCACTTGGAACTTTCAGAAGTAGAACAGGTTGTCTTGGCAGCTGCTAAGATGCTTTCCATGATCCAACTGACATCAGCTTGTACAAGATGTCCCAAAAGTCATATGGTAGTTTTAAATTTTAATTGCTTTAAAGTCTTATTGTAGCTTTAAATTACTAAAGCTTAACACTTCGATAAGACCTTTGGGAATTCCTGTACATGTTTTTAAACTGTTTCACAATTATTCAAACCTTTGTTACCATTGAACTGCCGTGCCTATTCTTCCTTTGGAAGCTTCGACTAACATAATAACAACCACGGTCATCCTTTCAGTTATGAACTATAGCAGTACTAATAGTACATCGAGCTTTAAAGTTTGACAAATATTTTGAATATGTTATCTCATTTGATTCTCACAAGAATCCCTTGGACATAGGTGCTATAGTTATCCCTATTTTACAAATGAAGATACTGGAGCTGAAAGACTTGAGGTTATTTGCTTAGTCATATAGCTAGTAAGTATCAAGGTACAAGTCATTTTCAAGTTTAAGCTGATTCTTTAGCTACTATGATGCTTTAAAATGTAACTCAAAGTAAGATTTTGATTCAACACTTAAGACTTCATACAAAGATAAGCTCCAAGTAGATATATTATCTAGATTTAAAAGGTTGAATCATATACAAATGAGAAAAACATGGAAAAAATTACCTATCAGATCTAGCAATAGAAGAGTTTATGACTAAACACAGAAGAATAAAGATCATAGATATAAAATAAATAATGTGATTATATAAAATTAAAAAGTTTTTACACAAACATTTAATAAAGCTAAGATTAAAAGGGGAAAAAAACTGAGAAAATATATTTTCAGCAAATTTCTTTAATAAAGTCCTAATTTCCAAGGTATATAAGGACTAATTCAGATTTGTCAGAAGAAAGAGCCAGTCTCTAATGGGATGAAGGTAAGACTTCTGGAGATTTTAGCTTAAAGTTCTGTCTCTTCCCATAAAAAGACAGTGATACTTAAAAAAAAGATTTCAGCAGAACCACAATTTAGAGTCCCTGGTGACTATAGCTAATGAATGAGGTAGGATCTGGTCAAGATTATGTTCAAAGTTAACAGGAGTCATGTGAATACTTCAGTGAAATGACAGCATTGAAAGCATGAACTAAGGATATGAAATGTCACCTCAAGGGAAGAAATCTAGCCTATTTAAAACTATGAAAAAAAATGCTATGCTCCAAATTATTACTAACTAGAGAAGTGCTTAGATACCACCTCAAACCCATCAAAATGCCAAAGATGACAAAAAAGGAAAATTATAAATATTGAAAGGACTATGGGAAAACAGGCATACTGATATGCTACTGGTGACCTTTGAATAGATACAACTATTCTGGAAAGCAATTTGGGATTATACACAATAAGTTAGTAAATAGTGACTTAAGTCAGAGGCCTATACCACAAAAAGATTAAAGAAAGAGGGGAAAAAATCACATAAGGTACAAAACATTTTATTAGTGCTCCTTTTTTTTAGCACAGGTGCAAAAAAAAAATCAGAAAACAAAGAGAATGCCCAACAGTTGATTAATGGCTGAATAAGTTATGATTTATGAATGTGAAGGAAATAGATTTACAGAGATGATTTATATGAATTGATACAGAGGGAAGAGAACAGAATCATAAATCTAATAATTTATCCTATAATATCAATATTTTTAAAATGAATAATTTTGAGACTTTCATAACTTGAATGACATGAGAAGAACAAGAACAATTTGTGTAATAAAACATTAGTAAAAATAAAACAAATAACTTTGAAAGCTATAAGAACTATGAACAATACACAGAGTATTAATGACCCCTTAGGATGGATGATGAAATATTTTATATACTACAGAGATTTAACAGATTTAGGTTATAGAATGAGACATATGTGTAGTATATATGTGACATTTGTAATAACGATTGAGATTTTTTTTTGCTTAATTACATATATTGATTATAAAAATTGTTTTTCTTTTTTAATGTGAAGTGTGATTGGAGAGAGAAAAGTTAATTAAAATTAATTTTTAAAAATTGAGAAGGATGTTGGTGCTAAAAATGTGAAATGTTGCATGCACTTTCAGATGAGACCCCTGTATTAGAAATTTTTAATTGTTTTATTTTATTATAAGATTCCTCTCATGAAGTGGGAATAATTTGTAAGTATTAATAATGTAAAAACAAAATACATCAATAAAACTTTAAAAAATTGAACAATGTCTATGGAAGTGAGAGAACTAACTCAGATTTTTAATATAAAACTGAGTTTTTTTTTAACTATAGGTTTTTTCAAGATGCCTTAATATGTATCACAATTACAATGTACATGATGTGAATACTCTTTGGATCTAATCTTGTGTGTTATTTTAAGTCTAACTCTGTATAGCCATGGCAAGATATATTGGGACCATAAAATAGAAACAAATGGATCTAGAATAATACATTTTGGAGTACTAAGGAAATTTAGAAATTATCCACCTGGATATTCTCTTCTCTCTGGAATTTTATAAAATTATTTTTATTGTCATTCTATTTATCTGACCTCTCCTTCTTAATTTTTTTGTGCTGGATTATCTTTCGTGTCATACCCATTAGCTATTCATGTACTCCAGGGATTTGCCCTGCTCTCTTTCTGTCTCTCTCATTTCAGTTGCATGCTTTTGTGTTTCTTTCATGTCCAAAGAAACTTTAGCATCCTGAATTTTTATAAAAAAAAATACAGCCTTTATTAAAGGTGACTCCTTTCCTGGTCAGGATGATTGCACTACCATATTTTAAGCTGTGATAGAAAAAATCCAAATCCCATCCTTGGATATCCTCTTTTCAGCCTTCTCAAACAACTTATGTTGTCTGAGGAGTGGGATGATCAAGTTTCATGGAACTGAATCTTGAAGGAACAGATAAGATTTTAGCAGATAGGAGTTATTTAACAGAATGATGGGAATAAAGCCAATACTACTAATACAGGGTCTTTATTGAACAATCACTTGAATTTTATTGTTTGGATTTTATTCACTAGATCACAGAGATTGAGGGACGGAATTTGGGCATTAAATGACTTAATCAGATCTATGCATAAGGAAGATTAATCTGGAAAGTATGAGAAGACTGGATAGAGAGGATGAAACATAAAATTGGGAGACAAATTAGGAGAAAAGTACAATAGTCTAAATGAGAGGTAATGACTAGGTAATGGGGAAGATATTTAATGTTTGTCTTATATAGGGAAGAAGATATTTTTAAAAATAATAGAATAGTGACAAATTAGGATTTAGTTATATGTCCAGGGAAACTTTTCTGAGAAGTGCTCATTTGGAAGAAGAGGATTACTACATAGTTCTGCATAGTTAAACAAGTAGTTAATTAATCTGGTTGAATTTAAATTCTTCAAGGTTAAGGACTATTTTCCTCCATTTCTTTAGATTCCTACCTCTTTGAACAATGCTTTTCACATAGTAGATATTAAATATGATTATTGAATTAACTTAGCTCAGAAGTTGAGTTGGAAAGAACCTTAAAGATGGTCTAACATAACATCCCCATTTTATAAATGAGGTAATTGAGGCCCTCAGTGGAGAAATGTGTTGCTTATGATTACATAGCCATTAAATAGCAGAAATGAAATTGAAATCCAGGAATTCTGACTTCACTGTGACCACCATGAAGTGTTAGGAAGATTATTTGGACCAACTCCAAACCAAAGCTTCATTGGCCAAATGGAGCCAATCTTTCCATTCAAATCCTATTAAAACTATTTTTAAAAGTCATGTGATGGAACAGAATGTCTTTTCCAGCATAACTTTTATTGCTTTTATGTAGGGAAACCCAGTGAATCATAAATGTCTATACTACTTATACAGTATTATAAGTGGGATGTTGTCTGGATTTGGCAACCTATGAAAGTAGATAGAAATATAAACTTTAAAGACAATGAGAAAGAAAGGTCATCACTTCATAGGAAACAGGTTTCTATATTTAATTTTGTCAATTTTACCCCAGGGCTAAATTTCAAAATGGGTACAAAGTGCTTTGCTTCTACTTAATCCTTTATTTAGTTAAGGCCTTAGTTAAATGTCACTTTAATGGCAAAAAGAAAGAGATTGAATATATCTCAATTTACTTTTGCCCTGATTTTACTAATAGCATATAAGAGGGAAGGCTTCTATGGAGTTTGAGAAAGAACTGAAATCCCTAAGATCCTCCCAGCTTTTGGATATGTATTATTTAAAATGATAATAAAAATAGCTAGCATTTATATAAGAGCAATTAGATGACAGTGGATATGGCTTTAGATACTAACTAACTGTATGATTTTGGGGAAATCTTTTAATCCAATTTTCCTCAGATCTTTATTTGTAAAATGAGCTGGAGAAAGAAATAACAAAACGCTCCAATATCTTTGCCAAGAAAACCTCAAATGGAGTCACAAAGAGTTGAATACAACTGACCTACAACATGTTTATATAAATGTCTTATAAATATTGTCCTAATATATATATTATACATATGTTTACATATATACATACATATACATGTTCTTCTTTTAGAATATTAATAAGCAAGGAGTGTTATTTCTTTTTCCTTGAATCTTTAACAATCAACACTAAGTGCTTAAGTATTTTTTAATTCAATTAATCAATAATTACAAAAACTCCTAAGTTACATTTTCCATCACTTACTTTGATAACCAAACTCCAGGTCTTTTTCAAAGCTTTTTTAATGGTATATTTATTGTAAATCTCCTGGTTCAGTAGGAGCTTTGGATAGAGGAAGACCAGTCTGTAGCTTTACAGTCCCCTCTCTTACTCTCTTATCTCCTGCCCCTACCCCTTGTTTCTGGGAGTTTTGGTCCTTTAAGGTTACCCATCAAAGCCATTAACTTTTCTGATTTGGGTCCTTGTGGGAACCAGGCCAAGCAGTAGCCTGAAGTCTTTGATACCATCACTATTTACTGGAGCATTGATGCATTTCTTAAACATTTAGTATGTATAAAACTATACTATTTTTATTTCTCTCTATATAGTTTATCAAGTTCCTACATATATATATGTATATGTATATGTATATTTAAAAAAAAATAATGTTCAAGTTTTTGAGTGTTGTGTCCCAAAACTCATTTTCCCATGATTGCAGTGGTTATAATATTGAGATTTTGCCTAGCTTGATGATTTCTAGGAATTCATAATTCAAATTCTAGAAAAACTGTTGTCTAGGATAAATTGGAGTTAATCAATGGAGGAAAGGCAATAGAATAAAGGAAGATTGAGCACGGACTGATGTATTGACAGTCACATGGAGAATAAGAGCTCGAACTGAAATTTGAACATTTGTCCTTAAATTCAGAACTAGTGCTCTGGCTGCTCTGTAAAATAGCCAAAAGTTCATGAATATTATGAGAATGATTAGGCATGTAGAAGTTAGATGTCTTACCCAGTGTTACATAGCTAGCCAAGCAGAATTTGAACCCAAGCCTTCTTGATTTCCAGTCTTCCACGTTATTTACTAACCATATTAGAATGTTGTCCCCTTAAAGACAGATAAACATTACAAAAATAACACAAGTTAGTTTAATATCTTTAATAAGCTTAGTATCTTTATGGAATGACTAAAAGTATAATGCCCATTCATTGTTCCATAGTACTACTGCTATTCAGGGCTATGGTGAAAAGATGAAGACTATTTCATAAAATGCTTCATTTCATAATCTTCATGGCCACTTAATTACCATGCTTAACCACCCCTCTTTCTTAGGAAATATTTGCCTTTATCAATATTTAATTCTCCCCAACCCAGTTTTCAGGGTTTATCTTTTTTTTTTAAATAGTAAAAAGTTTGTATGTGTTTTCATCATAACAATTCTATATTGTCTAAAGACCTTGCAAAAGCAAGAAGCATAGTTTTCAATTATTTCCATGACTTTTTCTAAAAAAGTCTTTTTTTGTTGTTGTTATTTCAAAAAAAAAGGCACAAGATAGGAATTAGTTGTTAAATAGCATGGAAACATTGAGACATTAGAAATTTTTTTAAAAATCAGCTAGAGGATTATAATGAAAAATAATATTTAAAAAAATATGAGTATTTCAGAAACTTTTGAAGAGTAGAGAAAAAAATATTAGGGAGAAGATAAAAAGTGCATTCCCTCCCCTTTTGCTTGCTGTGTTGATTTATACATGAATATACATATATTCTACCTTTTATTTTATCTCTTTTTTTATTTGCCTACTTATAAAATCTTACATGAAAAAAGATTATATACATGACATCCTTTTTTTCTTCTTATCTTGTACTGTTACAGTCTGATTTCTTATTTATGAAATTTATGTTAAGATTTCTTTTCCTGAGGCATCCAGATTTTAGCTTTAAATTTATTCAATCAATTATCATTTATTAAGCACCTATTATGTGTTAGGAATTCATTTGGTTCTGAGCATAGAACTATAAAGAATGAAATAATTCCTGCTCTTCAGGAGTTTATATTTTAACAGAAAAAATAAATATAAAATATGTAAATTTTCTTATGTCTAAAAATCCTTTGATAACAATCATCAATCAGCTTCTCATTGTAGCATAAATGTATGAAATGGGCAATGTTTCTGAAAATCACTTATGGTAATTATTATATTTGTAAGCAGGTCCCTATACAACGAATCCATTTTCTTTGAAACTATATTACTTACTAGTATCCCTTAAGTCTAGAACTTAATTATAATTCCTTCCAGTTTTTGATTTATCTGTGATCTTGCCAATAGGGGTTCTCTCTTCTACAATGCAAATGGCAACTTATTTATACCTTCCCATTTTGTACAATTCTTGTCCATTCATCTCATATATCTGGCCTAGGGACTTCTTAATTTCTGGAAGACATTCCTCCAGACATTTCTACCAGTGAAGAATACAGAGCAACCATAAATTATTTCTCATTGCTATGTGACTGGCTCACTATTTTTTCTCATATATTTCATTGACATCCTTTAGAATTTTTCTTTCTAATTCTTTATTTGTAATGTATTGCAATCTGCTTATGCCACAATGAACATTTGCCCAACATATAACCCGTAATTACAGTCTCATAAGCAAAACACTGAGAGGCAAGAGAGCATAGTGTGAGAGCCAGTTTTGTTGTCATGAGGGCCTGAGTTCAAAGCCTGCCTCTAAAACATTCTAGCAAATCCCAGCAATTCACTTAATCTCTATGCCCCAGGCATCTTTGTAAAAGTACAAGTTACAAATGAATTACTGGTCTGTGTTAGCAGAAGGAAGTTTCTACCAGGGTAATTCCTCATACAAATTAAATCACAAATCTGGACCCTTCTTTCAAAAGAAAAAAATAATAATAATCCCATAGCCAGTTCCTCATCATGGAATGAAAGTGATCATAAGGTTCTTTTCTATCTAAATTGTGCATAAACTTTCAATTTCTCCCAAATTGAAAAGACTTCAACTAGAATTCTGGTGTTTTTATTTTCAGAGGACCAATCTAACTATGTTCAGAAAGGCTTCTTTTGGGTTTGGCCATAGAATGATAATATTTTTGGCCATAGTCACTGTTAAAGATAGAATGCCATAGGGAGAATCTGGAATACCTGGCTTCAGAGTATGCTTCAGGCACTAGCTGTGTGACCATAAAATGAAGCAGGTGAACTTGAAGATCTTTAAGGGTTCTTCTAGTCCCAAATGTGTGAATGATGAAAATTAAAATCATATGTTGGTAAAAGTAATCTCCACATCAATGGAATTTGGTTCTTTAAAGTAAATGATTCTCTTTTTTATCTTCATGTGTTTTCTTGGAACTCAAATGAAACTATAAGCTACTTAAAGGCACTGATGTTACCTAATATCTCCTGGATTCCCTTACCTCTTTATGGTTCTCTGATGATTTGAATACTTAGTATTTGACTGCTGAATTGTATTGAATATACAACAACACTTATTATACATTCTGAAGCAATTGCTTAATCCTTTTTTGATTCACTGGAATTTTAGGAGACTGGAAGGAAAAAGAGCTTTAATGTTAAAACAAAATAATCCAAATTTTCCACCATGCAGATCAGCATGCATTTTTTAGTTCCTACTTATTTTCCTGTGGGAATCAGAATCCTGATTCAATTTATTTCAATTTCAATTTGGAACTACGTGTGGAAAATTACCCATCCAAACTGTTCATACATTTTATCCTAGTTGTACTAATGCTAGTTCCATAAGTATAAATACTGCATTTATATACATTTATAAATACATATTGGGGGAGAATAAAATTTAAACTTGAATCCAATTGGAATTGAAGATTGCAAAAAGAATAGAAATTGTGGCATATAAATATAATGCGATGTTGTGATATAAGAAAAGATGAAATGGACCATTTCAGAGGAAACAGGGAAAATCTCTGAGCTGATGTTAAATAAATTGAGTTGAACTGAGAGGATAAATAATACAATGAGAGTAGCATTATTAAAAAAAAATTCTGAAAAACACCCAAACTCTAATTGACATAATAATAAACCATGAATATAAAAGAATTAAAAATCTTCTGAATCCAAAAATATATTTTATAGAAATATATTTATATATTTTATAACTATAAATGTAAAATTCAAACATATTTTCAGACCTAGCTAATATGGACATTTGTTCTTTTGGACTATCTAGTTATGTACTAAAGACTTTATTTTTATTTTTTTTTTTTGGCTTAAAAAATTACTGAATGTGGGCCACAGTAGACATAACAAAATATGTTTATTACTTGAAAAATAAAAAAAAATGAACTATTTTTAAACTTGTGATTCAGTTTATTATTTAACAGTTGCTATAATCTGAAGAAAGGGGGAAAAGTTTGCCACTAGTCATGAAGGGGGTATGTAGAGTGGTCCTTTGTCTCTTTATCTGATCAGATCTCCTGTGCTTGTTACAATATGGAATTCCTGTTGCCTTAGTAACTGCTTAACAAAACTCAAAGGAACTTTTTCAGGGATCCCACCTATCTCCTTAGGGATGTTTGGAAGCAGAACAAAGACTCCTAAAGACAAAAAGGCACAGAAAAAATTTTTACTTTCCTTCTTTTACCACAGGGACATTGTCACTTGTTTTCCCTTGGCATGAAGTGAAGCTTTCAGTTTCAAGGATCTGGGAATTTACTGAACAAAAGAATTTTCATGGTTGCTATGGCTGAAAATTTTATTTTCCTATGATCAGTTTGTTAGAGTTTCCCTGAACTTAACTCAGATTATAACCCAGTCCATGGGCATACAGGCCATTGTTAGGTTTTGGGTCTCCCTTTCTAACTCAGTAGAAATTCCTGGAGCTTGCATTTTGCTGAGATATTCTAGGCAAATCCAGTATTATGATAACAAGGCATTAAAAGGAATTTATTAGATGGCAGGTATAATAACATTAAAACAGGAGGGGATGTAGTTTTGTGTAAATAGCACTGAATTTGGAATTAAATATCCTGAATTTAACTCTACCCTGCTGATTGCAAATCATGGGAACTCAAGTAAATCACTTTACCACACAGGGAATGTTTCTCTACCTGTAAAATGTAGGCTTTGCATGATTTTTAAGACCTCATTGAAACTTGAACATCCTTTGATCTTGAGATTTTGACTCATCTCTAACCAGGTCTCTACCTCATTTCCCTGCTACCTCCCCATCATACTAGTACACCCTCTCCAGGCATTCTTTTCAGCTCCTCTTCATGTGTTACCTCCCTCTATTAGAATGAAGGTTTCTTGAAGCCAGAGACTAGTTGTCTATATTGCCAGCACAGAACCTGGCACATTTGTTGTGGTTGGGCAGTCATGCAATCATATATAACTCTTCGTGACTCCATGGGCCATATTGTTCATGTTAAGTGACTTTCCTGAGCTCACATTGATAATAAGTCTCTGAGGCTAGGTTTGATCTCAGGTTTTGGCCTAGTGTTCCATCCACTAAGCCATCTAGTTGCCTCATTAGACTCTTAAAAAGCACTTGATAAGCATTGACTCAATATATATTATCTATCTAAAAAACTATCATTTATCTTTCTTTTTTTTTCTTCCCTCCTCCCTGTCCCCCCTTACTTTGAGATGGTTGTCACAAATTATACACACACACATATACACGTATATATGTAAAATCATTTCATCCATACTTCTATTTATTAGTTCTTTCTTTGTGTGTAGGTAACATCTTCCTTAGTAGGTTCTTTGCATTTAGTTTAGGTTGTTATAATAGTCAAAATGACTTAGTTATTCAAAGTTGTTCTTAAATGATATTACTGTTATTATATACAATGTATACTTGGTTTTGCTCATTTAGCTCTTCACTATTTTATGCAAGTCTATCCATGTTTTTCTCAGATGATTGAACAAATTATTTCTTATAGCACAGTAGTATTCTGTCATGATCATGAACCACAGTTGATCCAGTGATTTCCAATTTGATCTCTTGCTTTTGTCCAATGTTCATTCATGATGCTTTTCAATCTACCATACACACTAATCTAGTTCCAGCTCCTGTTCTTGTTCCCTTTTGCCTGTTTTGTAATCCATGTGTTACACACAGTGGTTTTAAAAGGGATATCAATTGAAATTCAAAAATTGTGAATTTTCAACAAATGTGAATGTCTACTAAATATATAACACAAGGAGGGGAGCTCCAATATTCTAAAAGGGCAGACTTTTAAGAAAAATTTCTATAGCCAGAGACTCTTCTTTGTCAGGGATAATCCTAGAATATGGAGCAGCTACCTCAAACTGAAGAGGTACAAAAGCCTTCTTTTTGAATACAGAACTCAATTTAGCTCAATTAAGCTTTTGGTAATCTATTTTTTAAAAAAAACCCAAGCAACATTACAGAGTTTCTTAACATTGCTTTAATTGTGTGCCCTCTGGGGGAAAAAGGGGGGGAGGGAAGGAATACAAGCATCAAAATAGCGAGAGGCCTTAATTATCCATTCTAATGGCAGGAAGCAATGGTGCCGATAATCAGAGTGGGTATTCTGGAAAGCATTTATGTTTGTCTCTTAAATGTCTCAAATGGCTATTTTGGGTAGCAAATTTACTTTCCTAATTACATTTTGCTCAGGCACATGTTAAAATTAGTTTGCATTCTTTGAGAACATGGCAAACAACAGTTGAGAGGCTACCCAGAAGCTGGCCAGCCACTCATCATTTTCAATAAAATACAGATGAGTAATCAGAAGGTAGCTATGTCTCAGTGAACTATTTTGATGCTCTTTGTTGCATTTGTTGCAGTTCTCTTCTGAATGGACATAAGTACTCATACATTTACCCTGTTGATAATGGGTATTAGTACTTACACATTTACCCTACTCATAGTGCTTGGGTAAGTTTTCATAGGACATATGTTTAGCTCACTATCCCATGAAGACTACTGTGACATATTTTCAGATTATATCTCACAGAGATTTGTGTGATCCAATTTATTATTATTCCAGTAAACATGAAAGGTGTATCCTGGATGAAGAGAACAGAGTGAATTGTCTTCAGTTTATTCAATGAGCAAGCCAACAAAGATGAAAATGACTCGTAAAAGTTTCATGAAAAATGGACTCATAAAAGTTTTTATTGTTTGGGCAGATTCTTTAGCTTTCAGAAATGAATAACAGCTGGTGTTGTACCCAAGGTACTTTGTAATCTTTTTGCACATGTTTAATTTACTCATGTCCACGTGTCCCATGCTTTCATCAGTGCCAGCTTCTCCTTATTAGTCATGCTTCCTAATGCACATAATTTGTTTTAAAAACTCTGCTATCCAATGGTAGAATGCCAAAAATGACTTTCATAACTCTTTTCAATGCCCCATGCTTTTTTTTATAACTATCTCAATGTTCTTATATTTCTTATCATGCTTTATTTTTGAAGTTCCTGTAATTTATCATGAACATCTGAAGCTTTGTGTTTTTTACCTATGTGAAGGTCTGCTGAGGGATTTAATTTTTCCTTCCCAAGTTTATTTTACTTAAATAAAAGAATGTAGAACTGCATGGTTTTTATTTTGTTTCTATTTTCTCTGCCAAGGAAAATGACCTTAGAATAATAGGGAGTTAATGTCTGAAATAAGTAGAAAGATAGTAAGAGAACACTTTCCTATTCCATTTAGGCTATATTCTATTACATGTAGGCTATATGGTAGGGTATTAGAAGAACTGATTCACGTTATCAGTAAACTATTGTCTGTGGTATTTTAAAGATTATGGAGAATTGGGTTGGTGTGACACAGGATTAAAGAAGGAGAATTGTGATTTTCAAGAAAGGAAAGAGGATGAATTTTAAAAAATTATAGATCATTGGAATTGGCTTTAGAAATTTGCCAATTAGTCAATAAACATTTATTAAATGCCTTCTATATGCTAGTACTGAGCTAAGAGCTAGAAGATAAAAAAAAAGAAGCAAAAGACAATCCTTACCCCAAAGAAGAGAATCAAATAGGAGAGAAAAATGCAAACAGATATATATGCAAATTATACATAGGATATATCGAGACTTCCAAGACTATTTACTCTATCCCCTTTCCCATATTTTATAGATGAAAAGATTGGAGTTCAGTAAAGTTTTGTGATTTACACAAAGTCCCATTAATAGTAAGCATCATAGGATCCAGAGCCAATTCTCTTTCTACTACCTCATATGTATATTCATGTTCAGTCATTTTTCAATCATATATGATGATTCTTGAACCTATTTGGGATTTTCTTGGTAAAGATGCTGGAGTGGATTGCCATTTCCTTCTCCAGCCCATTTTACAGATGAAGAAACTGAGATGAACAGAGTTTGGAGAAACAAAAAGTATTCACATGAATGTGGGAAAAAAAGTGGAAAACTCAATTTGTGCTTTAAGGATAACAATGTCACTAATATTATCAAATGAAAGAATTTCTTGATTAACTGGGATCTAGACTTCTGTAAACAAAATACAGAAATTGAACTAATAGTTAAGACTAGAAAATTTGAATGAAAAATTCTAAATAGTAAGAAAGGTGAAATTCCTTAAGAACTAGGTTGAAAAATATTAAAAAAGCAAAAGTAATCAAATAACATTTAGAATTCAAAACCAGTTTCATTGAACTTTTTTTGTTCTTAATAAGGAAAAAAAACTTTTCTTAAAATTGCTTTTTCTAAAATTAATACTTTTTTTTCAAAGTTAGAGAAAAAGCATGAAAGAGATACACCATCTTTGACATGTACTGGAGGTATGGGTGTGGGCTGGAGATAAGAAGACCTAAGTTCAAATATGACCTCAGAGATTTCTTAGCTTTGTGACCCTGGGGAAGTCAATATCTTCAACTTTAAAATAATAATAATTACATAATAATTACATCTACTTCCCAGGGTTGTTTGTGAAGATCAAATGAGTTAATATTTGTTAAAAAAAAAAAAAAAAAGCATGGTATAGTGATAAAGACTGTCCTTTCTCTTTTCTTTCCAATAGATGTAACCTTTATTCTTTCAGGTTTGTAGAAAATCCTCAAACATTATAAACTATAGATAAGTTCATAATCTTCTAGAGAGGAGAGAATTTCCCCATCAGGATTTCTCACAACATAACCAGATCAATTATTTTTTAAATTATATATTTGCCTTTAGGTGTATGATATGATTAGACAAATTTTATCAGAAATAAGTAAGGTAGGTTATCTATTTATTTATTTGCTCTCTCTTATAAAAGAAAGTTGGATTACTTAAAAGCAATCAGATCTTTGGATTGTACCATAGGCTAACAGCAACTCTAAAACACTATGATTTATGTGCAAACTGCATCATCATATCACAGCTACATCTAAACTTGGAGTGTGAATGCTAGCATAGGCAAGGTTTTGATGTGTGAACTTGGCGGTCTGTTGTTACAGCTATCATTAGCTAGTATATTTGTAACCCAAAGAGCTTAATTGACAAAACGTCATTGAGCCTTGCTCTTTTAACAAGGAAGAATTAGTGAGAAGCCAGAGTTTAATTTTTAGGAATAGTATCAGGTTGATAAATAACAGAGTTACTTAGCAAAACTTCAGAAAATCAGGAAGGTAACTTTTAGTCACATGCACCCAGTAGAGCCTCTTAGATCTGTCAGGGGAAATAACAGAATCATAGAACTTAATATTACTTGGGGGAGAGGAGGAGAAGGGGGGAGAAGTCTTTCTACTCTCCAACAAAAGTATTCATGAAATACTCATGAAGCTTCTGAAACTTTTGACCCCTTCCATTTCTTGAGTTTTTAAAATAACCATATGGTTAATGGTTAGTTTATTAGTTTTATGATTAAATATTGACTCACTAATAAGAAAAGCTTACCTTTATAAAAATGATTATTTTATATAAATAATGATAGAGAGGTTTTTATACATCTCTCACAGTCCTGGATGATTGCATACCTTATACTCTTATTATCAACTTTGTAGAACACCTTAAATTCCATTCAGCTTCCCTAATTTTTTACTTTCCTTATTCCTCTATATCCAAGACTCAGCAGACAGAACATTTGATTAAAAATCGGCATGGGTTTGAATTCTTTGTCTGTTTTATTTACTATCCAGATGACAGGTTTCAAACTAGCACTTCAAATAATATGAACAACAATTCATGACGTTAGTGTAATAAACATAAATGGTTTGGGATACCAATGAGAGAGCTTTGGAGAGCATGAGGATGCTCTTTTTTAGTTTGTTGTTGTTTAGTCTTGAACAATATGAACTTGTTTGGAGTTTTCTTGGCAAAGATACTGAAGTGTTTTGTCAACTTCTTCTCCAGCTCATTTACATTTAGTGAGGTAAAAAGGGTTAAGTGACTTGCCCAGGGTCACACAGCCAGTAAGGGTCTAAGGCCATATTTGAACTCAGATCTTTATGATTCCAGAACATTTACTATACTCATTTACTGTACTACCTAGCTAGCCAATCCTCTTCTACGAATGTTAAATCAATATTGAGCTTTCCTGTGGTTAAATATGGGTAATGTTTTGAGAGCCTGACATTCTTCTTAGGTTTCACTTTCTTGCCCCTCTCTTATTTTATACTTTTCATTTTGTTTTCCTTTTATATCTCATTTTCTTCTTCCTCCCTAAGTTTACCTGCTCTCCTTTTCATATGACCACCACAAGTTTACTTACACTTAAAAATAATTATATTAAAACTTGAAAGTGACAAAGATCCAATCCAATTTAACAAGTACTCACAAATATTTATTAAAATACCTATTATGTTCTTATGCTAAAAATAGAAAGAGAAATACAAAACAGTTCTTGCCCTCAACAACTGATATTCTCTGGTGGAAGAATATGTATAACTATATTTGGAATAAATATGCAGACATAGTTTATGATGAGGATGAGGGCATTAGCAGTTGGGGTGGGGTTTGGAAATCAGGAAATACTTTATGTTGAAGGTTGTGATTTACTTGTATTCTATTTCTTTTGTATTATATAAAATAAGAAAAATAAGATAATATTGAAATTTTTTCTTATTTAAGATTCTCTGGTCTTATAGTTCCTAATAATATAATATTGAAAATTACCATAAATGTTATAACCAAAAGATTTCAGTATTCATCATGGCAGGGGAGGAGAGTAGTAAAGACTTTATGTTAAAATCCCAGGGATAATTGATTGAGACTTTTCCTGACTAAGCAGGTGTGTTGGGCAAGTTAAAATTGCCATGTGATAGCCACATTACTGTTTGCCAATTAGTCTAGACAACACATCTGGTAAATTCTGGTAAAAAAACAAAACAAAACAGAACCATCATTATTACTGGAACTTGAATAGCAACTCTCCCATAATTACTCTTTCCCAGTAAAGGATAAGAAATGACAATGTTTTTCATCAATATGTAACAGTTCATAGAAACAGTAACTAACAGCAGCTGTAATAACAAGCCTTGATATTAAGATCCTGTACATAATAGCCATTTAAATTTGGGAAATGGACTATATTCCTATTGAATAAAATACATGCTAGATAATCATCATGATATAGTAGAAAGAATAACAGTCCCAAAATCAGGAAACCTGGATTCTAATTCATGCTCTGCCTATAAATAGCTGTGTGATTTTGGATGAGCCTAAATTCCCTTTTGGGGCAGCTGGAAGGCACAGTGGATAAAGTGACAATCTTAGTCAGGAGGACTAGAATTCAAAGTAGAGTCCAGACACTTGCTAGCTGTGTGACTTTGGGGAAATCACTTGACTTTTATCTCAGTTTCCTCAATTGTAAAATGCTACTGCTGTTGCCAGTAATAACTACTACCTCACAGGTTTATTGTGAAGATCAAATAGGACAGCATTTGTAAAAGTGACCAGCAACATATTTGACATATAATTGGTACTTAATTAATAATGATTCCCTTTTCTCTTCATGGAACTTATCTCTAACTCCCATGGACTAAGTAGAAATTCAATAGATGAAGAGAGGGAAGAAAGACATTCCAAACACACACACACACACTCACACACACACACACACACACACCCACACACCCACACAAATAGGTTGAATGGAAGCAGAAGTATACATGAGGTATTATGAGGACAGAGAGATCAATTTAGTTGAAGTTTGTGAAAGGTCTTGAATTTCAGGCAAAAGTTTTATCTGGTGTCATGAATATAGAAGTCCCAGAAAAAGTGTTGTTTTTTCCAAGTCTGATGTGGTCAGGATAACAATACCTAGTTAGAATAAACATGTGACAATTCACAATGGCCATTCTCTTTGGCAAAAGGTAGTTTTATTTAAGGAAAGGGGAAGGAAAATGAAGGAATATAGTAGAGACCAGGAATAGTAAGTATGAAATAGAATTGGGAGAGCATGTAGTTAGAAAGGAAAAAGACAAGTTCCCTAGGGGAACTCACAATTAATCAGGAGAAAGAAAATAACTTCATGAAGTGGGAGAAAGCCATTGACAGGTTAGAGAACCCCAGTGAACCAGAGTAAGGTAGTAGGGAGACGCTATGAGGGAGAGAGAGTACCTCACAGTGGGCTTAGTCCTGAAGAGAACTTAAGTTCCTTTGAGGCTTCTCAAGGAAACCTGAAAAATAAAGGTGGGAACTCCATGGAACTCAGAGGGAGAGGTCAGGAACAAGACTTAGAAAACCAGGACCGGCCTAAAGACATGCTAATCAATATCTGAAAAGGTTGTTTGAAGATATTCAGAGGTAGGGGGATGGACAATGGGGTTGCTAAAGAGTTCTTTTCTAGATAATCTGGGAATTATTTAATAATAGAATTTTTTGATAATAGCTTCTTCTTGAGAGGGGAAGAGAGTAAGTCACATCAAGTCCAAAAGATTTTGTTTTTAAATGGGAGAGAGAAATTATAAAGCAATTCTATCTATTTTAACCTCACATTTGGTGGCAAATGTCTCTTAATGGAGTGATTTTATAGAAAATCAGTGTTCACACTAGAAAAAGGAAAAGAGAAAGGCTGTACACAAAACTTAAGCATCTGAATGATTTATTAAAGAATATTCTTTATTTCTGATGAAAGCTTTAGAAGACCTAATGAAGAGGAATGCTGCAATTTGGGGTGTCTCTAAGTGAATCTTTCTGAGCCATTTGGGTGATGCAATCCTTATGGTGGGGTGAAAGAAAGAATGGGTATTTGATAATGAATCCCCAGTTTTATTTTATATAAAAAAGTCTGAACTCTGAGTTTCTGAGATATTCTAGAGCAATGATTGGTTGGAAGGGATGTCCTTCCTACATGTTACTTCCACTCTCAAATTTATGCTATGAGATCTTTGAGCATTGTAATTGGTTTAGAGTATAAAGGAGGGACAAAGAGAAGAAAAGAAAGACTAAAGTTTAGACATTCTGTGGCTATCTTTGTTTCTGTTCTCATCCAGAGGAGCTTGCTTTCATGGCCTTTACCCTCCAAAAAATTTGCCCAAATTCTTGTGCCTTGTAAAGATGATCATTAATTAATAATGAGCCTTGTGACAAAACAAAGAATGAAGGTACCATTGAGTATGTTTATATCCTGAATTTGTTTAATTTAAATTTAAATTTTCCAGATTCAGTCTCTGAATCCAAAGTTATTCCAGAAACAATGATTCTAAATTTCAATCAGTGCTTTTTGTTTAGTATTTTACATACTAGGGTATCCTTCTTCTGAGTAATGGACAAACAGACAATTGGAAAAGTATTTATGCATGCATATATTTTCTAGGAAACAGTGGCAATACACTGAACATTTATAAAGGAAGAATGGCATTTAGGATTATGAAAATCTGAAATTAAAGACATCTATATGGGAAGGATCATAGCTGTCATGAACCAGATATTATGATAAATGACTGATAAAATAGCATGAATGATAAAATTGCAGTTTAAGTGAATTTATTATAGTGAAAAACAATAAAATCTATGCAAAAAAATCATGATCCTGGAATGAAAAAGAATGCAGGAATGAGAAATGGAATAGGAAAAAGACCTGTTGGAAATCTAGTGAACTACACAAGATGGATGGTAATGAGGGCTTATATTGAGTCAGTGACAATGGGGATAGGGAAGAGAGGGGATAAATACAAGAGGTACAAATGAAAAAAACTGGCAACAGATCATATTTGAGAAATGAATCAGAGGGAAAAGTCAAAGCTTGCAAACATAGAAGACTTTAATTAACAGTATTGTCACAGTCAGAAAGATTGAAGTCAAAAGGAGGAATAGACAATATATTCGCAAAAGCTAATAATTTGTTTGTTATATTAAAGCCAATGGATTATCCAGGTGGAGATGATATGAAGACAGCTGGAATTGCAAATCTGTAACTCAGAGGAGAATTCAAGGATAATGCTATAGAATTGGAAGGCATCTGCAGAGAGGTCAGAATTCAGTTTATGGAAGTAGATACATGAGAGGGGGTCAAAATACTTAGTTAAGGAGACAAAAGGAACACTTAGTGAGATTGAAGAAAAACAAGAGAGTGTGATATAGAAAAGTGTACAAGAATTCTTTCTGCAACATACCTGGCAAATGGTCACCAATCTTTGCTTGAAGACTAAGTGAGGGGATACCCATGATCTCCAGAGGCACAATCCACTTTGGGATGATTCTAATTCTCAGTAAGACCTAGCTTACATTAAGTTTCAGCTTGACTGCTGGCAAATTCTATCCATCATTCCTAACTTGTTCTGCCTTATGAGGCCAAGGAGAAAAAGTCAAATCTCAGCAAATTCTTCACTTTCAGTGACACCATGACCAACACACACGCACGGAAACTATCAGCAAACTTTTACTAAGTGCTCATACATGGTGGCTATGACAAGCACATCTGAATATTTGTCTAGTTTTTGGTAGAATATTGGTTTTCAATGATGAGTTTTGGGGGAGTGATCTCATGAAGACAATAAGACTTTTTAAAATGATACTACATACTTCTTTGCTTATATTGGACTACTTGCACTTCCACCCCCAGGCTTTACAAAGGGCTGCCTAACCTGGTAAGCCCTTTTGTTTTATATGCTTGGATAGGATGGAAATGTATTGTATTGTGTTGGACTGACTATTTTGGATTCCGAGTCTACTCACAGGAAACTAGCTGCAATATAATTATGTCTGTTTATTTATGCAACTCTTCTGACAATCTTGATCAAATGTAACAAATGGGCTTCAATTCAGGGGGTGGTAAAAGTTTCAACAGCGAGGAATGCAGCAGACCAAAGCCAAAGGCTCAATGTGTCAGTGATGGGGTGCCCTCCTCTGGGAGGCATTATGAATGAAATCAAAGACCTCTGGATGATGTCTTTCCACTTGTTGCCAATGTCTTGTGGAAGGATGCTTAAGTGGAGAGGAAAAATATAACTTCCCCTGAGGAGAATTTTAATTCTTCAATGAAAAAGCAAACAAACATCTATCCTTCTCCTAAGTGTCTGCAACCAATTAAGGGAAGTTGTAATAGAACATCATTACCAAAACAATGCTTGAATGACGGCAATTCTCCCTCTTTGTTAGATTTTCTTCCTGACGTGTTATTGTGTTGTTTTAAGTTTAACTCTGAAGGGTCCATGTTCACATTTCTTGACTTTATCTTACTGGTGAGGAGGGCCTGTACATTCAAACTTATATGTTTGTCTTGTTTTCTATTGAAATAAATTGTTGAAAAGTAGACTTTGGCAGTTCCAATAATCTTGTGAGGAAGAGAGCCATCTACACCCATAGAGAGTACTATGGAACTGAATGTGGATCACAACATAATATTTTCACTCTTTTTGATGTTGTTTGCATGCATTTTGTTTTTTTACTCATTTTCTTTCCTTTTTGATCTGATTTTTCTTGTGCAACAAGAGAATTGTATAAATATGTTTACACATATTGGATTTAATATATATATTTAACATGTATAACATATAATGAATTGCTTGCCACCTAGGGGAATGGGTGGGGGGGAAATCTGAAACACAAGGCTATGCAAGGGTCAATATTAAAAAATTATCCGTTCATATATTTTGAAAATAAAAAGCTTTATTAAAAAAAAAAGAAAAGAAAAGTGGACTTTGAGATCCAGAAAAAGTCTGGTCATTCAGACCTACTCTTTCTCAATACAACAAACTTCTTATGGTTTAGATATGCTTCTTTCTCTTTGCTTTGTTGTTCTGTCTCTGGATTCCCTTATATCTGAAATTATTTATTCTGGACTAGATATTTTTCAGTTTTCCAGATTACCAGAGGAGTAAGAAAACAATCATAAATATTGGAATAGAAATCCTTTATGTACTATAAAATACCTAGAGCAGCTCCTGCTTCTAAAATGGTTCTGACTTCAGAATTGAATGAATTGCCTCAATGGATCCATTATTGCTTGATATAACCATATGCCCATTCCTTGGAGTAGCTTTTATCAACATAATAGTGAACTCTTTTCTCCTTCCTATCCCATCTTGTAAAGATGCTTTTGATGATTTTTTGTGCCTGAGTCTAAGATTTTATATTTTTCTCTATGGGATTTTATCTTATTCTATTCGATTATTATGCCTGTTTCTCTGGTGATATCCTTACATTACTTCACTATCATTCTCTGAGGTTTGAGGCTATCAGACTAAGGTTTAAAAGATTTGGTTATTGGGCTTATTTATTCCATGGCTTAAAAATTTCCAAACCTCCTCTCAAGACAGGCCATTTTATTTTTGAAACAATGCTAATTGGTAGGAAAATTGTTCTTTCCATTTAGCCAAAATTTTCCTCTTTACAACTTCTACCTATTACTTCTGCTTTTTCTTTTTGGGTATAACTAAGCAAGACATGACAGCTTTTCAGACTCTTGAAAACAACTATCATATCCTCCCCTTTCTAGTCTAAACAAACCAGTTCTTTCAATTTATCCTGATATGACATATTCTCAAGATCCAAATCATTTTGGTTGCTCTTCAATGGATACTCACCAGAATTTCAGTTTCCTTAAACTGTCACTCAGAACAGAATTCTAAGGGAGATCTGAAGGGGATAGAATAGAATGGACCTATTAAATCTCTATTATTGGAAGCTATATTTCTCTTAATGTAGTCTAATATTACATTAAGTTTTTTTTTTGGTTTATTTTTTGTTTGTTTTTTGTTTTTTGGCTGCTGTATCACACTGTTGACTTAATGAATTTATAATCCACTAAAATTCCCAAGTGTTTTTTAGAAAACAAAACAAAACAGTTCCCCAAGGAATAATAGCAAACTGTTTCTGCCTTCTTATTTTGTACAGGTAAATATTTTTTTGGGGTGTAACTAAGTTTAAGACTTTACATTTATTCCTATTGAATTTCATCTTAATAGGTTCAGCCCCTTACACTTACCTATAGAGATTTTTCTGGATCTGATTCTGTTCTCCAGTAAGATAACCATTCTTCCCATCTTTGTGTCATCTATGAATCTGATATATGCCATTATTTCCACAAATAAGTCCATGAATTAAACAAGGTCAAGTATAAATCCCTGAGGATTTCCAAAGGATACTTCCTGATAAGTTGACATTGAGCCATTAAAAACCATTCTTTGAGTCCAGCCATTTAGCTAGAAGGCATGGATGGATTGTAAACTATACATATTGAAGGGATACATATGTGAGAAAAAATTTTTGATCCGTATGCTTCAGCTATCTTCTTTGAGTGAATATTTTTAACCTTTCTATGCACAAGGAAATCGTTCAAGAATTTCCTTTATTTCTCTGTTTGAATATGGAATTATAATGAATAAACCACTTAATACATGGACTCACATCTCTGACTTCCAAATAGAATTTAATAAGCTTATCTTGACAGCTCAAATCTATCATAAATTCAGCATTTCAAAATTTACATGTAAACAGAGGCTACCTTTACAAACATTTTTGGGGAAAAAAAGCAATTACATTCCTACTTCATTTGTTAATGTTGAAAATGAGTTTTTTCCCTCCCTCTGATTCTTTGCTCATCCTATTTTCTGCCTATTCAGTACATTGCAATGTAAGGGATATTTGATAGGATAAATATCTATTTCCCTTGGACCAGTAGCCATTTGTATTGATATTCTTTTTCTAATTTTACCAAGATAGTCATAAAAGACAGAGTAATGAATTCATGTGTTTAAATCTGGTATGCCCAATTATTTATGTATTCTCTCTTTCATTAGAATACAGATTTGTGGATGGCAGGGATTGTGTTTTTGGCTTTCTTAGGATCCCTTAGGATTCTACTAGTACTTAGTACTTAATGCCACAGTACTTGGCATGCAATAAGTACTTAATAAATTTTTTTGACTGGTTGACAAAGAATACAGACTATATACAACTTTTTAAAAGGGCATCATTTTAGTTATAAACCCATCATTTGATCTAAGTTGAGCCAAAAGAACTTTTCACAAGGGGCTGTATTTATGAAGTAAAAGTAATGCAGAGACAAAACTGAGAAGTTTATATTATTCATAAATGGAAGCACAAAGAACCATTTGCTCAGGGTAAGAGTCTAAACCAGGTGAAGAGTAAAGACGCCAAGCAGATTGACTTCATTTATAGATTGTATAACTGTAGAGACAAGGCAGTGTTAATAAAATTTTAGAAAGTACAATGTAGTAAATTTTTGCTGTTTGCTTGGTAAAGTTATAAAGGGCTCAAAGTTGGTATACATTGGACAATTTTGTATATACTCCCACAGTTACTCTTTTGCTATGTCATTTTATTTTCATTTGTTGAAGAAAGAAGATCTCTAGATAATCTGAAAACAATGAATTATTAAAATAGGCGGGGGATTAACAAATTTAAAAGTGTTAGAAAATAAGGACAAATAGCTTTCAAAAAATTAACTAAATTTCTGTGCTGAAGCAAAAAAAAAAAAGTTGTCATCTTTTCTTATACCAATGGTTCTGTAGTCTCATCTATGTGGCTATTTCTTCAAAAATGCAGATCACTTCCCCATTTATGCCTATTCATCTGTGATTTTCATCTTAAGAGATATCCACCCAATGTATTGGGAGGTCTTCTTTATAAATTTTTCTGTCTTTGTAAAATCTTGTTCTGCAATTCAGAAGTGTCCTAGAAACACATTTGTTTCTTAAGTGAAAAGATTATGTTTTTAAATTTTTTTTGATGGTTGATAAGTTCATGGAGATTTTGTATTTAGTAGAAATGTTTCTATCCCTCTAGAATTAAGTCATAGTTTTGATAGTCATTAGAGTAAAACATGAGCACACTATTTTTATATTTAGTATTGCTTCAAAGAGAATATTTATTTTTAAATTTTCAATCTTCTAAGCATTTCTATTTCCAAGTAATCAGCACCCAAAGATGCTGATTTAAATATAGTTTTCTGAGAAGTAGTGAACAAAGGTAATTAAACAGGCAAAAATTCCCTTTACTCCAGAAATTGTCATTCTGTCAATTTTAAAATTCAGCTCTCTGGCAAATACTAAGAGAAGGCATGAGTGGATTGCTACATCAAAAGCTTTCTAAATCTCACAGGATTTATCAGAGCTAGATATAAAATCTCAGTTTATAGAAAATACAGAGAAAATTTAGTGCTAAATAAAGGGATAAATAACATTCTTCTAGGTCTCTCTCTCTCTTTCTGTATCACACACACACACACACACACACACACACACACACACACTTTCTGGCAGAGGAAAATTGATCAAATGTATTTCAAATAATTTCACCAAAATGTTATTTTTTTTAATCTCTGACTGGTAAAATGAATAAAACTTTGTAACCTGTGATCTCTTCCCTGAAGTCCCTATGTGTTTACACAGACCTGTAGGGTTATAGATGTCAAACTGTTTTGAGTGGTTGATAAGTTTCTTCAGGAAGCTCTTTGGTATTTTGAGGCTTGATTCAATGAATACTATGTTATCAACAAAGGTTATTATCTATAGAAATCTGTCTTTATTTGGACTTAATTATATACACCTTCTATGATAGCAGCAGACTTCTTTGGCAGAAGCAGGTGGAGTCCTAGAGTCAGAAAGTGGAATTCAATCTCACCTCAGGTACTAGCTGTGTGATCCTGGTCAAATATCTGAGGAACTGAGGAAACTGAGGAAGCTGCCTCAGTTTCCTTATCTGTAAGATGGGGGTATTAATAGCACCTATCTTTTAGGGTTGTTGAGAAGTTAAAATGAGGTAATGTTTATAAAGAGCTTTGCAAATCTGAAAATACTATTAAATACTAGCTCTTATGATTGTTTCTTATCATAAGAAGACAAACTGTCCTTTAATCCATTGTGAGTTAATATATTCTTAATTTGGTTAGCATGATTCTGTCCTCCAGGTCATCCCTGAGAGAATTGAAAACAACAACAACAACAACAACAAAAACAAACCAAAAAATTTAGTTTCCATACTTTCAAAACTGTGAGTCCAAATTTGAGAAAAAGAATTATGGTCTGCCACCTTTAGGTGTAAGGATTATTACACCCATTAATGGATAATGAAACTGAGGCCCAGAGATATAAAAATGATTAATTTTAAATCACATAGCTAGTAAGAAATATAGCCAAGAGTCTGTGATGTCAAATATAATGGGTACTCATACCAGTCTGATCCAATGCACCTTTATAGCATAAGTAGATTTACTAAGCAATGAGGTAACATTGTGAATTGAATGTTGGACTTGGAATTATGGTGACTTAAGTTACCCTCAGAAATTTATTAGTTGCATGATCCTAGCAAATCATTTAACTTCTCTGTGCCTCATTTTCTTTTTCTATAAAATGAGGTATTGGATATAATGCTCCCATAAGGAAAAGTCCTTTCTATTTCTGAATTTCTGCGTGACTAAGGATTTCAAAACTTCTTAGTGCAGTAAATATGTTCCATTTAATGAGTGATTCCATTTTATATTTTATTTTGGGTATTCCTAGTCTCAGATGTAGAGGTAGGATATGTTCTGATTAGCAAATCAGAGATTATGATTTCTATTATTATTGCAGTTTATTATTATTTATTTTTAAGAGGAGAAAACATTATTCATTCAAAACCTTTATATATATATATGTGTGTGTGTGTGTGTGTGTGTGTGTGTGTGTGTGTGTGTGTGTATGTGTGTGTTAGAAATCCTGGATCTTATCTTGATCATTTAAAAGAAGTAAATTATTTGTTTCTGTTTGAAAGTGAATTAATCTTTCTAGGTATTGATTTTTTCAATATCTTCAAGATACGTGACCTGGTGATATTAAAGAGCTGATGTGACCCCATGAACTAAAAGAAGGATTCACTTCTTATTAGTAGCATCAAAACCATTGGGAAGCATTTTACCAAATTAAAATAGGAGTATTTTAAAATGATCCTAGGAAGGAAAAAAAAATATATATTTAAATAGTCCTTCAAAATATGAACTCCTCGGGAGCATGGAAAGGCAGCATAATTTATTTATTTATTTATTTATCCATCTATTTATTTATATATTTATTTGTTTTTTTGGCAGCATAATTTAGTAAAAAGGTTTCTGGGCATGGAAACAAGAAAACTTGGGTTCAAAACGTTAGCTCCATCACTTATCAACTGTGTGACTAAAGGCCAATCATCACTTCCCTGAGTCTCATGTTACTCATCTCTAAACTGGGGATAATAATATCTATAACATCTATTTCACAGAATTTCTCTATAAATATCAACAGTTATTATTAGTAGACTAATGAAATTAAATCTGAATCAATTTCAATTTTAGATACATTTATTAAATGTTTACTGCATATTAAAAATAGTAACCTACTGCTGTGGTTTAAGAAAAGTCACAAGTCCTCTCCTCAAAATGTTCTTCACCAATAGGTTACCATGAATACATTGAAAAATATCACTTCCACCTTTGTCCACCAATAGAGTAAAAGTTGCTGGAAGGAAGGAGCTAATCTTTATTGTGATATACCTTATACTAATGTCTTGTACATCATGGGTACTTTATAAATGTTTTTTGAACTGAACTTTGCAAAAAGATAATGCTGGACAAAGTGTTCTTTTAATATCTGTGATTGTTCCAGGGAAGTAATTTCACATAGATGTGCTGTATTTCTCACATCTTCCCATGCGATTGGCACTAAGGGAAGAATGATGTATGTTTCTGATTGATGTAATATGTAAATTTTAATTTGTACCAAAATCTATTTTTCCTTCTTTCATATAAACAGAAATATTTAATGGCTAGTGTGATCCACAAAATACTAAAAGATACAGGCAAAGGTCATTAGAATATTGTTTAATTTATCCATCTATATGTTACAAAAAGTAGGATAATAATTGCATGGGGTAAGCCTTGGGATGAAAGCACTATAGTCTGTCTAGAGGAGAGAGGGAGAGGAGAAGGCACTATTTATATCAATAAGATCAGAGAACCATTCATATATTAGAGTCTGGCCTGATACATTCATATCATTATTTTTTAAAAATCCCAAAATAGGACATATTTTTTCATATTTAAAATGTATTCTAGTATAAATAGAAAAAATCCCTTAGTTATGCAACTAGGAAACATAATACATGTTGTACATGCAGTGTAAGCAACGTACCAATGGTTGAAGCTTAGTAAGCTACAAAGCAATGGAAAAGTATGCATGCAAAATACATACATGAGATACTATTCAAGTAACATAGTTTCTAGGACCACACCTTTGTTATTGTTACTAAGGCTTTAATTTGTGCTTGGTTTTTACAAACGTATTTCATTAAGCAAATTTATTAAAGAATATTTTCTTTATAGTACATAATTTACTTTAGAGCTAGTCTTCATCTAAGTACAACTTTTGAAGTCCTGAAGAGTGTGTGTGTGTGTGTGTGTGTGTGTGTTTTCCAGGAACATGATCTATAGATAAATTTGAAAAGCTTAGATTTGGTCACTCTAGTAGAATCTCTTTAATGTTGGTGTTATGGAGATAATTCTAACACCTGCCTTAAATATAAATTATTAAATCAAACATTAGCTAGCTAGCATTTATATAGTACTTAAGGGTTTGCAAAGTACTTTACAAAAATCTTATTTTATCTTTACAACATCCCTGGGAGGTAGGTACATGATTTTCTCTGTGTTATAATCTATTTGATATGATAATAACATTATACTGGATTTGTCTTTTATTTCTAAAGTTTGCAGATTGCCTATTTGAAAGCTACAAATTCATCCTTTATTCACTTTCCTCTGTTAATTTTGTTGTGTAGAGGGTGTTAACAGAACAAAGAAAGTGCTTTCTATTTCCCATATTCAGTTTCTGAAATGACATTTTGCTTTTCAGGTGTGGCTGTCCAACTGCAGACTTTCGATGAGGTTTTGGTATAATTCTGACCTTAGGAATCTGGGGTAGGAATCTCTCTCCATGTGCAAGTATACAATTTTTTGAGCTTCATCAAAACAATTCTGTGTGGGTTCTTGAATGTTTTTAATGATGGCTTCTCTGGTGGGGCTGTCAATATTAATCTGAAAAATTAAATGACATGAAAGTTCATAGAACATGCCCAAACATTGGTAAATTAAACTTTTAAACCTTTACAATATTTTTCCCAGTATCATTTCTTAGGTACCAAAAAAAAAAAAATTATGAGACAATGTTTACTTTCTTTCTTTCTTTTCTTTTACTTTTCTTTCTTTCCCTCTCTTCTTCCTTCCCTCCCTCTCTCCCTCCTTCCTTCCCTCCCTCCCTCCCTCCTTCTTTCCTTCCTTTCTTCCTTCCCTCCCTCCTTCCTTCCTTCCTTCCTTCCTTCCTTCCTTCCTTCCTTCCTTCCTTCCTTCCTTCCTTCCTTCCTTCCTTTTCTTTCTTCCTTCCTTCCTTCCTTCCTTCCTTCCTTCCTTCCTTCCTTCCTTCCTTCCTTCTTTCTTTCTTTCTTTCTTTCTTTCTTTTCTTTTACTTTCTTTCTTTCTTTCTTCCTTCCTTCCTTCCTTCCTTCCTTCCTTCCTTCCTTCCTTCCTTCCTTCCTTCCTTCTTCCTTCCTTCCTTCTTTCTTTCTTTCTTTCTTCTTTCTTTCTTTCTTTCTTTCTTTCTTTCTTTCTTTTCTTTCTTTCTTTCTTTCTTTCTTTCTTTCTTTCTTCCTTGTAAATAACCATGCTCACACTGGAAAAAATACCCACAAATATTAGAACAAAGAAAACAAAAAAAAGTTTTTTTTTTTTTAACTTTAGTGTGAAAAATAGAGAAATGTTGAGATAAAGGATCCTTAAGGAAAGGGAAAATTAATGATCTTACAGTGATGCTAATAGTCTCTTTTCCTGAATACTAGCAAACAACCTCATTACATGGAGTATGTCCCAAATTGAGAAAAGAATGAGAAGAAGTGGGGGAGGGAAATGAAGAAAGTGGCTTTAGTGAACTATGCATTTTCCACATGAGGCTTTTGGGTTATTAGTCAACAAAGTTGGGTTCTGTGGAGGGGTACAATTTTCACATTCTATTCTCAATCCTTGGCCCTTTTCAATAGCAACTTCCCCTCACTATGTAAAAACACAATTAAATTTGCTTTCTTTACCAGCCTCCTACCATTAACCCTATTCATTTACTCAGGACAAGAAGCCACAATTACAAATTGACAATGATTCTCAATAAGTACATTTAATCTAACAATAAGCCTCAAACTAGACTTCTTTTCCATTATGTTCATCCCTATCTCACTATATGTCACATGATCTATCCTAGAATTCTGTACCACATCCTCTATTCATCATCTAGGACTCCTGTGAATCCCCTCACATTTGATGTTGCACCCCATTCTCACACTTCATTGCTTTAAAAATAGATATAAATAGAGAGTAGTATCTTTAGGATTTTCCTCATGACTTGCTAATTTTAAATTTAGATGGGCAATGGATTCCAGTGTCATAAAGACTGGCAAAGTGACAGAACCTTATGGTTTTATAGCTTGAATACACATTGAAGATCTGATTCTGTTCTGATCTGTTCTGATCCCTTCATTTTTACAAATGAAAAAACTAAGACCAAGAAATGGTCTTTCTAAAGTCAAGTATCAAAACTAGATCTTAGATTACATACTGCAATTCAAAAATCACTGTTTTATCTACCTCATCTATCAGCTTATATCAATCCACCACCTCTTTGTATCTTCATCATTGTGCAGTTAGTAAGGCAGCAAGAGACTTTTTAAAGTGCTTTGGACCAAAAGTCAGAAGGCCTGAGTTTTCATACCTTATTTGTATGATTGTGTCTCTCTTTTTTAAAACTTTAATTTTCCCATTTATAAAAATCTAGAACCCAGTTAAAATTCTGGATACTTGAATTAAAGGTTCTTAAGGTCTGTTCTCTCTTTACATTTTCTACCTTGACAATCTCTTATTCATTTTCATGGCTTTGGTGGTCACATCTAATTAGGTAATTCCTAAATATGTGTTTTTAACTCTGACCTCACCTCCAACCATTCTGTCTTTCCTCCTTTCTCTGTCAAATGTCTTTAAAAAGTTGCCTATACCAATAACTTGGTTTACTTTATCAACACTAATCTCTTCAACCCTTTCAACCATGCTACTAAAATGACTCCACAATTATCAATAATATCCAAATGATTAAATCCAGTGAATTGCAGTATTCATTTACATTGATATCTTACAACACTTCACACTCAACCCACTCTTTCAAATGGAAACTCTTACCTCTCTTGGATTTAGTGATAACACATACAATTGATTTGATTCTAATCCTTCTAGATACTTCAATACTCTCTTTGTCAGATCTGATATTCTTTCCTCTATGCTACATTTAACACTTTTGATTACCTCCTATTTCTGGATACTCCTCTGGGATTGTCATGACACTACTGTCTCCTGGTTTTCCTCCTGCTGGCCTGACCATTCCTTCTCATTCTCTGTTGCTGGATCATTCATATCACAACCCTTAATTGTAGAGCTAACGCAAAGTCTTTGTCCTTGTTTTTCTTTTCTTCCATTTTTAATTTTAAACTCTCTCTCTTTCTATCTCTGTCTCTCTCTCCCTCCCTCCTTCTCTCTCTCTCTCCCTGTCTCTGTCTCTTTCTTTTTCTCCCCTTTCATGTTGATTTGAACATGCATGCATTTAATTCTCATTTGTATGGCTCATAAATTATATAAATTTATGTAATTTATATAAATTTATAAATAACATAAATAATGAATAAATGTATTAAATAAATTTGTATAAAGTCATATAAATTGATTTATCCTGTCTCAGTATCTTGGTCATCAATTGATGCTTATTATAAATTTCCAAATGAATATTTTAAAAATAGCTTAAACATGTCCAAAATATAATACATTACATTTTCCTCTCAAATCCACTCCTTTACTGGACTTTCTTATTTCTGTCCAAAGTACCATAATTCTTCTATTCTCCTGGGTTCTTAACATTGATGTCTTGTTTTTCTCCCCTCTTTTACACCCATTCATCAACTGATCAAGTGCCAAGTCTTGCTTTGTCTACCCACAGAATTCATTTCTTACCTGACCTCTTCTTTCTACTCTTACAGGTATCTCTTTGGTGTTTGCTTTCATTATTTCTCACTTGGTTTATTGCTTAGTTTTCTAACTGGGTCTGACTCCATTTTCTCTACATTCTGATTCATTTTTCATACAGTAGCCAAAGTGATTTTTCTTAAGCACAGATCTGACCATGTCACTCTGTACCTAATAAATTCCACTGATTACCTACCCATCCAAAATAAAATGTAAATTACTCCACTGGGCTTTTCAAATCTCTCAATTGCATCCAATCTAAATTTTCAGCTTCATTATATTTTATTCCCCTACTTATACTCTATAGTTTAATCAAAATCACCCTTTTCATTTCTCATACCTAGAATTCCATCTTTAGTCTCTTATTTTTGACCCATCTTCTATGTCCACCCCAACCTTTGCTGTTGCCTTTTTCCTAACCAGTACTATTGCTTCTGCCCTGGGGCTCTGGGCTTTTCCCTAGTAAGAATTCCTCATATAGCTTTCACAGGATTTACCATGCTGCTCTTCAGCCATTTTTGGGCCACTACCTATGTTAACACACCATCCCTGTCCCACACCTAAACTCAACATTTCAAAAATTGTGTTTTCAACCTTTTTCCTAAAATCTGTTTCTCATTTTGACTTTACTTTTTAATTTATAAAACTACCATCTGTGTTATCACCTATGTTCAAAATCTTGATATTGCCACTGACTCATTCCTGACTCTTACCTTTCATTTTCCATTATTTTTAAGTTCTACTTAAAGTGTCTTCAATGTCTTATGAATCATTTTCTTACTCTATTGCATAAAGATGGTGTTACCAACTTTATGCAGGCCTTCATTGCGACCTATTTGGACTATTCTAATGGTCTATCAACAGGATTTCCTGACTCTATTTATTCTCTATCTAATCCATCTTTCATACTTCTGCTAAATTATGCATATTCTGTATGAATAAATCTAGTCACATCCCACATCTTCACAAAACTATGCTGTGTTATCACTTTGTTCACATCTCTTTAACACACCTATCACATTATTTCCCCTTATAAATATTTTTGTGGGTGTCACGTTCATCCACTAAATTGTAGGTTCTATAAGATATTCATTGCCTGAATCTTATCTACGTTTTGTATCACTAACTACATTAGGCAGAGAGTTCTGAATGTAGCATGTAATTAATAAGTGTTTTTAGCATAGAATTAAAATATAACATAGTGATTACTTAAATAGCCTCATATTGCATAGTAAAGTCATCATATTAATTATAGTAGATGTAATCAATTTGAGGGATTGCAGTGTTAGAATTTTACAATGCTATTTGACATCTGTACATGCATAGAGCTACATACATACTTTTCAAAAGTATTTCCACATCCATATCCTAATTTTGGATTTCACAATTTCACAAAAATGATGCAATAACTTATGGAATGCTATTTATCTTTTCATTTTGCAGATGAGAAATGGACATAAAGACCTGATGTCATAGAATTAAGGAACTTAAGAGTTGGAAGAGACTCTATAGATCAGATCTTATACAAAAAGAGATTCCTCTTTACAATATATCTAACGTTTGTTTAAATATATCCAAAAGACAACCTACTGTTTCCCCAGGTAGCCCAATTTCAGGATAGTTCTAATTGTCAGGGAGAATTTTTGTTTGTTTTTCTTAAATCAAATGCATTAAAGCTAATTAATGACAGAATCAGAATCTAGGTTTCTTGATTTTCAGATGCCTTTCTCTCTTTGTTATGCTGTATCCACATAGTATCTCAGGGAATAAAAATAATCAAAAGTCTTATTTTTCATAATTAAGTTCTTTCTTATAGTATTTACAAATTTATTTATTTATTTATTTTTTAATATCAGAAGAAAAGGATCAGTTACTTGAGAATCTTTCTTTTCACACCCACCATCTTTCCTTTTTAGAGGCATAAATATATTTTCTTGCAATCATTTCAGTTATTATTGTATTATTTATATATCTTTAGTTATTCATATACTGAGAATATTACATATGCAATTATTATTACTGAGTATGATATTTACCTCTCTAGGGGACTGAGGTTGAATATAAGTCTTGTAAAGCTTCTTGGCCTTAGAGATTCTGATAAATCGTGATGCACTTTTTTTGTATGTCTCACATGCCATCCAGAATTTCATATTCTCCTCACTGTGCTCCATTTTTAAGTATGCTGCATAGATTATTGGACCATCTAAAAGTAATTGATAAATTATTTTGCATGGGTCAACATTAAGGAACAAAATTGAAAAAAAGATTGAATAAAAATTGAATTAATAGTTTGAATCAAACTGAAACTCAAGAATAAATAATTTATAGTTTTGAAATATAAATTGATATTGCTATTATCCATGGAGGGTCTTTTATCTGGGACACCCCAAATATATTTTTCATGTCTTGTAAGGAAGCTTTAGATTTTAGCTTAGGTCAAACACATGGGTATTCAAAAGTAGACATAGGAGCCAAGATAGATCAGCATAGTGAAGCAATAAAGCAATGAAAAATCAGACAAGCACTGAGTTGCTTTTCTCTTTCTTGTTAGCAGCCCTCCCTCCCTTTTACCTCCCAAATTTCATATTTGTTTTATATTTATTTAATATCTATTTATCTGTAAATATGTTGTTTCCTTCTAATAGCATATAAGCTTATTGATAGCAGAAACTATTTCATTTTAATTTTTATATTGAATAAAGTAAAATGTGAATTGTAGATTAGAGTTTGGGGTGTTGAGGTAAACTGGAAGATCAAAGCTAATGAAGGCCCCAAATATATAGTGACATGTCAGCCTTCAGGTGTTAAACTGGGCATTGATTAATACATTAGGGATGGAGTTTGATCTAAGATATAGAGAACATTATTTTTAGAACCAGAAAAGGCAAATGCAATGAGGGTCCAGGGGAAGCAGTTTGTGTGGGAAGCAGTAAAAAAGAAAAATAAATAAAACCCTCAGATTACCCTAGAAACCTGAGGGGCAATGTAGAAGGCCTACCTCTGACTTCTGGATTTCTCTAGTTCACTTTCCTGACTTTCAAACTCCCAAGGTTAGAAACTTCACTCCCTTTACTGGATGCTGTGAGTGAAGGAGTCCCTGAGATCTCCTTGGTAAGAATGATGTAAAGAGAGAGAAGTCAAATCTGACAGGCCATTTTTGAATGCTTTCACATCCAGAGCCAACTACCCATTGTTAGTTGGTTAGCTGACTGGAACCAGTTATGGAATGGCTACACATATTCCAAAGTTTGTCTCAGCAAAGTTCTTCTCTCACTCATTATCACCACTTTATTGGAAGCAGCTCCCTAACATCCTTCATGTGGTTGCTGAGATCTCAAGTGGTCTTGTCATTCACCAGACCCCCATTAAAAAAACAGAAAAATGAAACCTTTCTTCAGTCCTTGCCCTCAAGTAGCTTTCATAGCTTAGGGGGGAAAAAAACCATACATATAGGTTATGTTCAAAATGTACCCAAATTAATAATAATAACAATAATTTGTAATAGCTGACTTTTCAAGGTTCATAAAATGCTTTGCATATAATATTTCATTTGATTTCCACAGAACCTTCATCCCTCTATGAAGTAGGTGCTATTATTAACTCCATTTTGCTGATAAGAAAATTGAGGCTGGGAAAGGTTAAATACCATGTCCAGAGTCACACAGCTAGAAATAGTCTGAGGCACTATTTGAACACAGGTTTTCAATTCCAACTACCTGCTTAGTAATTTTGTGGCAGATAACACAAAGAATTGGGAAGCTTAGAAAAGGCCTTCATTAATATATCACACCTGATTTATGCTTAAAAGGAAACAAGGGATTCTATGATTCTACATGTATTTACCTAGTTTGGTTTAGAACATTCAGATCACTGATTATGTTTTAAACTCTTATTTCCAACAGGAAGGAGGAAAGGAAGGAAGAAAGAAAGGAAGGAAAGGAGGGAAGGAGGGAGGGAGGAAGGAAGGAAGGAAGGGAGGGAGGGAGGGAGGAAGGAAGGGAGGGAGGGAGGAAGTAAGGAAGGAAGGAAAGAAGGAAAAAAGGAAGAGAGAGAAGGGAAAAGGGAAGGAAAGGGAAAGGAAGGAAGAAGGAAAAGGAAGGGGGAGGGGGAAGGGAAGGGAAGGGGAAAAAGAAAGGAAGGGAAAAGGGAAGGGAAGGAGGAAGAGAAGGGAAAGGAAAAGAAAGGGAAAGGAAGGAGGAAAGGAAGGGAAAGGGAAGAGAAGGAAGAAAGGAAAGAAAAGGGAAGGAAAAGGAATGGGGAAAGGGGAAGGGAAAGAAAGGGAAAGGGAAAGGAAGGAAGAAGGGGAAAGGGAAGGGAAGAAAGGGTGTAATATTCAGGCTAGCTTTCTGGAGGTCCTTAGGATGGGCCTTGGTCTCAGAAGGATAGACACTACTAGAATGGTCAAGAATAGAGTCTAGATTCTTTATTCTGGCCCAGTCTACATCTTAGTGCAGGAGGCATGAGAGCCACTAGGAAGCTGGTGAAAGATAGAATGTCTCATTTCCAGTCCTCTCAGCCCTTAAATACTTCAAGTATGATTATATCATTACAGCACACTAAGTATGTGTGTAATAGAGAACCATTTCATCCCCATACTAAGTACCAAGTATATGTAAACTAGAGAACCATTGTCTCATCAATTCCTCTAAGTTAACACCTTGTTTCAAGTATATTTCTTTCAAGTATACTTTCCCAGAGTTCTGTCTCTCTAAAGAAGGGGAAAGGGAAGGGGAAAAGGAAGGGAAGAGAGGGAAAAGGAAGGAAAGGGGAAAGGGAAAGGAAGGAAGAAAGAAAGGAAGGGAAGGGAAGAGAAGGGGAAAAGGAAGGAAGAAAGGGTGTAATATTCAGGCTAGCTTTCTGGAGGTCCTTAGGATGGGCCTTGGTCTCAGAAGGATAGACACTACTAGAATGGTCAAGAATAGAGTCTAGATTCTTTATTCTGGCCCAGTCTACATCTTAGTGCAGGAGGCATGAGAGCCACTAGGAAGCTGGTGAAAGATAGAATGTCTCATTTCCAGTCCTCTCAGCCCTTAAATACTTCAAGTATGATTATATCATTACAGCACACTAAGTATGTGTGTAATAGAGAACCATTTCATCCCCATACTAAGTACCAAGTATATGTAAACTAGAGAACCATTGTCTCATCAATTCCTCTAAGTTAACACCTTGTTTCAAGTATATTTCTTTCAAGTATACTTTCCCAGAGTTCTGTCTCTCTAAAGAAGGGGAAAGGGAAGGGGAAAAAGAAAGGAAGGGAAAGGGAAGGGAAGAGAAGGGGAAAAGGAAGGAAAGGGGAAAGGGAAAGGAAGCATAAAGAAAGGGAAGGGAAGGGGGGAGGGAAGGGAAGAGAAGGGGAAAAGGAAAGGAAGCGAAGGGAAGGGAAGGAATGAAGAATTGAGACCTGTTGAAGACCTTAGCTTAAAAATTCTGAGATCTCCCATTGCATCTTGGGCCCTTTCCAGTTGTCCTGATCTACATCTGGCCACTGGACTCCAGTAGCTCTGGGGAGGAAAGTGAAGCAGGTGACTTTGCCCAGCCTTCTTTCAATTAAAGTCAACTCACTTGTGCATCATGACAGCCCTTTCCTGAGGTCATAGTCCTCTTCAAGAATGAAGGACAAACAATAACAACACTCCACCAGATCAAATTTGAGAGTGAGAGTGGGTTCTCCCCCCAGTATTATATTGGGTAAAGACCAAGGTGAAAAATTTATTCAGTGTGCTAGGTATCCCCTCTTGATTGCTAATTGTGAGTGCTGTTCTTCAGTCTTTGAGGGCCCTGAGCAGCCATATGGGAGCCTACTTCTTTGACAATATCTGAAAAATGTATTTTTAGAACCCCTTGCACCCTGTACCTCAAAATTATTTTTGCCTTGCCTTTTCCTAGCTGATAGTAAACCTTTCCAAACTTTATGGGTTTCCCAATTTTCTTTATTTGGACTAGGCTTTATTTTCCACAATGATCTCTTTGACCAATTACTTATAGGATGGGATTTTTTAAGTACCTAGGAGTTATGATCTTGTTGCACTTTTTTCCTATTTTTCAGTATTTCTTAATCATTTCCAGGCTTTTTTCTGATTTTTTAAATTCTTTCTTTCATTCCCCCCACCCTCTAATTCCTACATTTTGTCATGGTTTCCCTTTCCTAAATTATCTTTGTGATAAATTTCTTTGATTTCCCTTTCCTTTGTTATTCACTCATTTCAGCTGTAGACAACTCTTTATGACCACATTTGGGATTTTCTTGGAATGGTCTGCACTTTTCCTTTCTCCAGTTCATTTTACAAATGTAGAAATTGAGGCAAATAGAGTTAAGTGATTTACCCAGGGTCACACAGATAGTAAATATCTGACAGTGTATTTGAACTTCAGTCTTTCTGACTTCAGTCCTGATGCTCTATCCATTGGGTAAGATAGCTGCCCCATCTTCTTCTAGGATATTGAATTTAATATGCCGTTACTTCTAGCCTATGATATCTTACCTTCTAGACCAATTTCTTTGCCAGTCAGGAATACATTTATTTATCCTTTGTAATTTTTTGAACTACTTGTTCTAAGAACCTGCCTTTTATACGACAGGCAGAATGTTATTAATTATTTCCTTGAAAATCTAGTTGGGCAATATAATATTATAGGTGGCCATCAAGCTTTAAGCTGAGTGGAATAGAAGCAGAGTCCCTGAGATGGTGGACTGAATTGACAATTGAGAAGAGCAAAGCAAGAAATCAAGACTCCACCTAGAGTCTAGTTAAGATTCTCGGGATTTAGCATTGGGTGTGGTCATAATGCTTTTAATGATATTGAGCAAGGTAATATGCCTTTATTTAGAAACCTCAGCCTCACTACCATTTTGGTAACCTAATTGTTTTAATTCCCAAAATTAAAATTAACGTTCTGACTATCTAACTCCACTAATCAAAAAGCTCCAGTGACTTTCTAAAGCTTTAAAGCTAAAATACAAACTCCTTTATTTGGTATTTAAAACATTAAAAAAAAAAAAAAAAAAAAAGCTGACTCCAGTTTACTTTTCCAGATACATTATTTATCACCTTCCTGTATGTTCTCTATGATCCAGCCAAACTGCTCTTTGGTATGTTTTCCACACAAAGTATTCCATCTTATAGCTCTTAATCATCCTTGACAACTGTACTTCAGACTTAACAGCCAAGTTTGTTTTTGTAAATCTGTTCACAACATGTAGTCTACTCTACTCAGAAGGGGACTATTCCCTGAGAGCTACTCCCTATATTCTCAGTCATCTAATCACCCAGGCAAGAACCTATAATTTGAGTAGAACTTAGTTCAAAAAAGCAACAGCAAAATCTTTCATTAATAATGATACCTTAAATTAATATATTTTCTAACTCAATTCAAACAATTTTTATTAGACAGTGATTATATGCTTAAGGCCCTATTCTATAGACTTGAAATATAATTAAAAAATAAAAATCAATCGCTGCCTTCAATGAGTTTACAAGAACAAAAAATTTTTAAAAGGAGTTTTTGCTTTCCTTCTTTTCAAGAAGTTAATATTCTAGATATTTAAAGTATTAGATTATGAAAATGAAGAATAACTTTCAGATGCATATACTGAATTAACAGAGGATAGAAATTATTTCATGTTTGTCTTTGAACTCCTAGCACTTTAGTATAGTTCCTGGCACATAATTGGCACTAAATAAATAAGTGTATGTGCATGTGCATTTGTACTAACAGATATATGCCATTTATATTTAAACTTGCCACCAATAATTTATAGAATTATCACTGAAGAAACTGCCTCTACCAATTCAGATAGCAACTTTTCTATAACATAATTTGGAGATTATCTGTGGACCCTGAGAAGTTAATTGACTTGCCAAGTATTCCATAGTCAGTAAAAGCCAGAGCTGAGATTTAAACTTTAACTTCAGCATCCACTGCTTATCCTTAAGGATTTTTAGCATGGAATCTATTAACTAAAAAAAAAATTGATAATTGCATTTCAATATAATTGGTTTCCTTTCTCATCCTATGTATTGTTTCTTAGGCATTAATTTATTTTCTTAGATGGATTCCAGAGCAATCAGATTGCTAAAGGTCCATGACATACAAAAAAGGTTAGAAATCCAATGTTAATAATGAAGTTGCTGCTCACATATGATATAGGAAAGAAAGTTTAGATACACAGATTATTTGTTGAATACAGCTTGTCTCAGACTTTTGCTGTTTTCTTGTATCATTTGGTTTCTCCTTTGCATATCTTATTCCCCAGCCCAAACTAGAACCCTTTTTCACAACTCTTCCTCTGAGGAGGAAGCAAGGTACTTTTTGAACACTTTAGGTTTTATGCTTGAATGAAGACTACAGTGAATCATAGATCGGCACTTAATATTTACAATTCTTTCATTTCGCACTCATAGCAAATTCCTTGAATTCTCTTTTCTGAGAGTACTGAACCGCATCCATTCCCCCAGCACTTATTCTTATTTTGAAATAAAGCATCATGATATAATAGATAGGGTTCTGAACTTAGATTTGGAAGAACTCAGTTCTAGTCCCTGCTCTATCACTTTCTTGGCTATGTGATTTTTCACATTGTCACTCAACCTTCTGAATTTTCCCTTTCTCACTGATGAAATGGACATATCCAATATTTATATACTACAGAGCTTTAAGGGACAGCTAGGTATCATGATGGATAGAGTCAGGTGCCTGAGTTCAAATCTAGTCTCAGACATTAGGCCAGTTTTTTTTTTTTTTTAAACCTTATTTGTCTTAGTTTTCTTAACTGTAAGATGAGCTGGAGGAGGAAATGGAAAATTACTCTAGTATCTTTGCCAAGAAAAAAACCCAAATAAGGTAAAGAAGAATCAGACACAACTGAAAAAATGATTGAATAACAGATAGAGCTTTAAGGTTTGCACAGTGTTTTACATAGACTATTTCACTTGAACTTCACAATCATCCTGTGAAGTGGTGTTATTATTATACCCATTTTGCAGGCAGAAAAATTAAGGCTAAGAAAAGTTAAATAATCTCCCATAGATCACACAGATAGTCAACATTTCAGGCAGAATTCTCCTTTCTCATTCTAGATTCAGTGTATGATTTACTATTCTAGTCTGCCTTGTCTACCTTATTTGGATATTATAAGGTTGAAATAAAGTCATCTAAATGAAGTGATTAGTAAATTTTATTTTCATGGGTTACCATGGCCCAACAATCCATCACACCAAATGAGCAACTATTGGGGTTGATAGTCTCTCTTTTCTAGGTTCAGCAACAGAAAGCAAGAATATAGTGTGCTTTTGGGATTGAACTCCTGGTCTTTGCAGCATGGCAGATTCTACCAGAAATTGTGTTCCATTACCTTATTCTTTGAAAACTGACAGTCATGAAATAGGGATTGCCTCTATTTGGCAAGAAGTTATTGGAATGAGACTGAAGCATTATATATTTAAGATTTGGTTTTAAGGCTTTTGTATATAGCCTACTTATCTCTGGTCAACTAATATATTCCATACCACCCATATTTCTTTCTTATTACCCCAAAACAACTCTCATTTTCATTCAAGCATTCTCATCATCGTTCATTCAATGGGGTTTCTTGTCTTTTGATCCCTGATTTTGTCTTAGCAGCTTCCTTTACTCTCCATCCTCTTCCCTGACCTCAGGGACCATGAAAATATATGGCCAAAATGTCATCTTTGTTTCTCATTTCCTGCTTTGATTTTGTTTTTAGCTCTTTCACTCTTTTCTTCCCCTTCCAACACAAGCGTGTTCAAAGAGCATCCAAAAATATTAGATTGCTATTTGAGTCAGATGGAATTATAGACACACATTTAGAACGGGGGTGGGGAGTTTCTTCACACAGCCAGGGTTAAATCACAACAGGGATCATTTTCTTCATAGATACTTGACAACAGCAAGTTGCTAGAATCCTTTTTTGGGTCTCATTCTAAATTTAGAAAGGGATTTTGCAGTAAGTGGTACTATTTATGCTACTCTTCCAGGGAATTGTGCACATATACTCATGTGGATACTAAATATTCTTGATGACTAATTTCATGATTAACGCCAGAGAAAATAGTAGTGGTTGACACAACAAACTGGGATTTTTTGCACTTTTTTTTTTTAACACTTAGAAGTTATCTGGAAAGCTATGGGAAAAGATAATTCAATTAATACCATTTTTTCTTATTAAAATATATGTACATATACATTTAGAATAAACATATGTATAAGACATATACTTTACTAGAGAAAGATTAGTGATTAATTTATATTGTATTACATATTATGATATAATATATATATGTATTTTTATTATAAAAGATGGAGATGATAAGTAACTTTCATAGCACAGATATAAAACACATTCTTGATTATAGATATATATGTATATGTATGTGTATATATGAATATATATGTGCTTAATTGTATTCTTTTGGGGTGAGGAGAAGAAAGGGAAAAAGAACAAAGTAAAAAATGCACAACAGAGAACAAAAGAAAACTTACAAAGAAGCAAAGATTTGAATTTTCTCTTATGTTTGGCTATGCACATGGCAATTTTTCTTCTTTTTCAATGTTGTATTTAAATTTTAAATAAATAAAATTTAAAAATACTTACATTTTGTTGCCATAAGTTTTTCAAAAGACTCAGCCCACTGGAACACTTCTTCTAGAGTAAGGCTTTGGAAAGAAACAAGGAAGTTGAATGCCTTAACTTGATGGAATATAGCTTCTAGGAGAGACAGCAATAATTTTATGATTTTCAGGTACTTCTGTTCTAACAATCTGTCATGATTCTAAAGTCTTCTGGCTTTGGAATCTGTGATTCTGAGGTCTCCTCCCTCCCCATCCTCAACCTTGAAGTACTATTGTTCTGGCAACCTGTCTGTCAACGATTATAAAAGTCTTCTGGCCTGGGAATATAATAATATTTCTTTCCTTAGGCTTTAGAGGAGATCTGAGGCTCTCTAATCTTAGAATACTATTGTTTTGACAATCTTGTCTGTCAATGATTCTATAGTCTTCTGGTTTTAGGATAGTTCTAGGTCTGCTGGTCAATGATAACCAAATTCTTGAGACTACTCCTCAGTTCTACTTCTGGGCCATAAAATAAGCATATGAACTAGAAAATGAAGAACTAGATATAGAAGTCTCCTTGCTTCTGGTCTTTGCTAAATACTTTTTGAATTAAGCTCTCTTCAATTGGCATTACAATTATAATAAACTTTGCCCCTTGGTTTGGATATGTGTTTAAGCCTGCAGATTCTTTTGAGACACTTTAAGACACAGGTCTATGAACCCCAACCTTTTGGGATCCTTTCCCAACCTCAACAAATTGGCTTTGTAAGGCTTTTGAAATAAAGACGAAATGGCTAAACCTTGGAAATGTGTATTAAATGAAACAACATAGAATTATGACTATCTCTTGTATAGAAGCTTATTCTTTAGTGACTTCTTTTACATTTTGGCTCTCTTTATATCATGAATATTATCTATTAAAAATCTAAAGTCAAGTAAATTGAATCACTACATCCTATTGTATTATAAGAATATGATGGAATATCTAGTGATTTTGATATAGTTAGCTAGTACTTATACAGTACTTTAAAATTTGAAAGCCTGTTTATAAAAATTATCCAATATGATCCTCAAAATAATCTTGTGAGATGGATGGGGAAGGAAATGTATATTTATATAATGCCTCCCAGTGCTTGGCAATCTTGGATTAATTTCAATTCCCATCAAATGACAAAAGAATTCATTTCATTAAAATAACAATAACAAGACTATCATTGTTTCTTTTATTATTAATGATAGTCTTTTTCTATCAATAATCATAATAACAATAACAAGTAACATTTATATATCAATTTAAGGTTTGCAAAACACTTAACAGATATCTAATTTTATCCTCATAATTATTATGGAAAATAGATGCAATTATCATCCCAATTTTACAGAGAAGGAAACTGAGAAAGAGAGAAGCTGTAACTTGTCTAGAGTAACACTGTTAGTCTTAATCAATACTCATCTGCACCACCTAGCTAATTCTCATTGTAAGGCATCCTTCCAAGATTTCCTGTCCCAAGATAATGTTACTGCCTCATTGTCAACAAAAAATGCCCTGAGTTCCTTTTCCATTTGTTTTATCAACAGCATTCATTTGTGAGACAATTAATTGGAATTAGCATCAGTGTTATTTCCAATTATTTTCTGCAGTTAGATGACCATGCTCCATGTTGGAAGGGATTTCCAAGATCTAGTCTCTGCAATCCCAAAGCCCAAATCCTATTTGTAACCACTTGTTCTCACAAAGGAAGTGGAGATATTTCTGGGAAATTGTTTCTTACAGTTTCCTCCTTCCTTTCACTCATACCAGTAATCATTAAAATTAGTTCTCCTTTGGGATGGCTAGTAGACTTGATGGATATTAGAGACAGAAAGCATGTTGAAGTTAATTTAATCTGATTCTTCTCAAAGGAGTCAGGTAGCATGGAAAAAAAAGACAGAACTCAGAGTCAAGAGAAATGGAACAGATTCCTGGCTTTTACATTTTATGGGGTTGCTTGATTAACAGGAAATCTCTCCCCCTCATCACCCACTTCCTCAAAAATAATCTGTTCCATGTATGATGGTAAAAGGTACCATTTAGAACATATTAGATGTGGAGTTAAGAAGTCATGAGTTCAAATTTTCCCTTGGTCACTAGCTGTGTAATTCTGGGAAAGTCATTTAGCCTTTATTTGCCTCAGTTTTCTCAACTGTAAAATGGGGATAATAATAGTAGCTAGAATTGTTGTGAGAATTAAATGAGGTTTCTATATTTGTAAACTATTTGCAAACTGTTATTATTATTAATAATAATGAGTAATTAAATAGGAGATGAAGTCATTCATTTAATAATTCTATAATTGAAAAAAAAGGAAACTAGAAATAATCAGATCCAAAGTTATCTTTGGAGTGTGTTTAAAATGAAATTAAGTTGTAAATGACCACACTCAGTTCTTTTCTATTTTGATTGGGGGTAGGGAATTGAGATTGTAACAAAGCATTGGATATGTGAAGGGATTTAAACAATGCCATCTACTGTGGAAAGCTTAAGAAATGTGTACACAAGGGATACTGAAGGCAAATTCTTTATAATTTTAATTAGACTCATGCCTCCATTCCCTTAATTGAGCAAAGAAAAAATAGAATCTACATTTATTTAGGGATATTCTACTTTACACAAAGCTTTGCTAGAACATTAGTTAAGGACATGTAATCTTAGAAATGGATGTACTATATAGGGTGTATATGATGTAGTCTTATTTTTTATTCATTGCAAATTATTCAAGAGTGTCACTTAATTAAATAATAATTAGCAGTTCTGTTCTTTGTAATATCTAGAAAAAATCTTTAGGGAATTTGCCTTCTGAAATGTTCTAGTATTATATGCCATTAGCATATCCATTTGTGTAATTAAATGTTTCTAAAATGAAAAAAAACATTCAAATAATTAATTTTCACAAACATTTTTCTTTTGATTTTTCTTCTACTGTGTACTTTGAAAGAAATGTCTTCTCAGCCAACCAAGCAAGAAAAATAAACAAAGAATCCATTATAATTCCTTTATGAGATTTTGACAATCTTTTTTGTGATGACTTTGGTCAGGATACATTGGGGAAATTGGCAGGTTTCTTACTTGTGCTCCAGAATTTTTATGTATTTATCTAAATAATTTATTTAAGGAAGGATTGTAAAGGCAGAATGAATAGGAAGAATATAAAGGTTTAGTTGTAGTTTTGACACCAATTATCTATGTGATGTTGAACAAGTTATTTGGTTTTTCTGAGTTTTATTTCCTTCATCTGTAAGCACTGGGGTTGGGTCAGATTTCTCCTAAAGTTTCCAGTAGTTTTAAAATCCCATGTATCCATGGAAAGCTTTAATTATGACTTTTTTTGAACATTTTGAGTTGCCTTGATTATTGAGAGGTTTGAAAATCTCGCCTAAGGTCAAACCGATTCTAGCAGGTCTTGAACAATTAGACTTTAACTCTAATAATGATTATAATAATTATGCACCTATATACTTATTTTAATGTTATTTACATATTTGTAAATTATTTGTAATGCTTGTATATTATTATAACTGTACAATTGACAATTTATCTATTTTCAAATCTGTTGCTGTAACCTTGCTTTTGAAATCAGGCATAGGCATGAAGAAAAATAGATTCCTAGACAGGAACAAGGTGTCCAGTGGAACACCCCTATCTTAGTTAATTTAGTTTGTAAGAATACCAGGAACAACCACCAGCAGTGGCTGATATTTGATACCTAGGAGGAAAATTTGTCAAAAGTAAACATTAAGGTATGATATGGAGATAAATATATCTGGACTCCTGAAAAGGTCAAATGTCTGTCTCTAAAAATTCAGATGGTCCCTGCCAGATTCAGATTATCTGTTTCCATCATTACTGAGGCTTAACAGAGTACTGCTGTTTAGGTTGGTTTCAAAAACATTTCCATGAAATGGTATCTGACTCATTTTTCTTTTCTTTTTAGAACCTGAAGTACAGTCCCCAAATAACTCTTTCCCTCTACTGGAGACAGGAAAGTGCAAGGACATTGTGGATTTTGTACTTATCTGTCCCATTCATACCTATCACTTAGACCAGATTTAATTTTATTCTGTTAATTTAAATCAAGTCGTTACTCTTGACTGCTCTGATGAGAGAGCAATGCTTATAAGACATGTCAGCTTCTGCAGAGAAGGTCTCAGGATTGGCTTGCCAGTCAAGACCAACCCTGGTCAAAGTGGTAGAGTTTGCTTAGAGTTTCTACCAGTTGCTCTGTAGTTTGACGCTGGTTGATGGAGACCCTTTAACTGTTGCCATAGTGTCCTATCTCAACTGTTCTTCCTAAGAAGTACTCCAAAAACTCTACTTTGGTTTTAGCACTCCCCCTGGACATATTCTCTAATCCAAATGTACCCTATAATAGTAGTAGTTATCATTTTAACAAATAAATCAATGAGTATTTATTAAGAATTAACTAGATGGCAAATAAACAAAGAAAAAAAGAAAAAATGAATTTATTATATGTCAAGACATCTTGCTAAGGGCTTGAAATACAAAAAGAGGGAGAAGACATACCCTGCCCTCAAGGAGCTTAATTTATATAGTCTTTAAAGATTTGCACATTTCTTTACATATTATATTTGATCCTCAAGGAAATCTTGGGAGAGTTAGGTGCTATTATTATTACTATTAATATTTTCTATTAAAGGCTGGTAGGTGGTATAGTGAATAGAGTGCTGGGCCTGGAATCAAAACAACTTGACTTCAAATTAGCCTTAGACATTTATTAGCTACATGACCATAAGCAAATTAATTGATTGCCTTGGTAACCAAAAATATAAAACGGGAATGATAACAGTACCTATATCTTGGATAATATGTGTAAAGGGATTAGCACAGTATCTAACACAGGATTACTTAATTAACGCTTTCTTTCCATTCTACTGCTTCCATATGTATTTTACTGTATCTATTCCTAATCTCTCTGTTATTAATCATATTCATGAAATAAGATACTTTTTTTAAAAAAGGTTTTTTTCCCCTGAAATCTCGGAAATATATGTCTACAACATTGCTTTGATTTACTAGTTTACTAATCCTGTCTGAAAAAAAGAAGGCATTATGGTGACACAAAAAAGACCATCACAAATGGTAATTAACAAAAATAATACTTTTGTTTATATTGCATTTTAAGATTTCCAAAATACTTGTAAATACTATCTCATTTTTTTCTCACAATGATTCTAGGAAGTAGGTGTTACTTTTATCCTCATTTTATAGCTGAATAAATTAAAACTAAGAGATTAAATTACTTGCTCAGGGTTACAATCATAACTAAAGTTTTAGGGTAGGATTTGAATTCTGGTGATGATGACTTCAAATTTGGCCATATAGCTTGGTATCTATTAAAGGTCATTGAATGTACTGAGGTGAGGGCACTTTGTACCCTCAGTGACTATGATAAATCATGAGTTTTGATTGATGAAGGAGTATTGAAAGAGCAATTATACTTTCAAGAGGAAAGGGGGAAGAAAACAGTTTTAGAGATGTTTCTGCATTCTATAATTGATCCTCACTAAAAATAATAATCACTGGCATTTACATAGTGCTTTATATTTATATTATCTAATTTGACTTTTACAACAAATGTAGATATGATGGGCATTCTCTCCATTTTATAGATGAGGAAACTGAGGCTGACAGTTTAAGTAACTAATCTGTGATCATGCAGCTGGCAAGTATCAATCAGTTTTATACTTTTAGATCACATGGCTTCAGGAATCCCCTTGGGACATAGACTGTAGGGAATATCAACAACCTCTAACTAAATTCTTTTCCTCTGCTCATAAATGTCTGAAAAGTCAATGATGATCTTTAAGGTTAGTTAATCTAATATGCTTATCTCTGTTGGTGGTTGAATAATGGGTTAGAGTTTCTTAAAAATAGTTCATCCCTTCCAGGGAAGGTCTCCTAGAGGCACAACATTTTGTCAAAACAATGAGTCTCTCAATGTGAGAATCACATTAATCTTAAAGAACAACAGGCTGGCTTGGGAAGGGAGATATTAAGAGATTTTCAATGTCCCTCCTTAGATTATGCAAGTAGATAGATAGATTTTTTTTTTCTTTTGCTGAGGCATTTGGGGTTGAGTGACTTGCCCAGGGTCACACAGCAGAAAGTGTTAAGTGTTTGAGACCAGATTTGAACTCAGGTCCTCCTGACTTCAGGGCTGGTGCTCTATCTATTGTATCACCTAGCTACCTCAATTCTTTTTCCCCCCCAATCTCTATGAATGCAGGACTACCTCAGAATTAGATAGAACAGAAGGACTTAGGAAAATAAAGCTTAGTTATTTTAAAATTTAAAAGATCACCATTTATTGACTGAAATTAAAAAAAAAATCTGTGGATATTAAGGAACAATTTACACTCCTAAACAATCCTCTCTCCTTTCTCTCTTATCTGTTTTTTTAAACAATAAAAACAAGTAATGATAAAAACACTGTCCTGTCATTTGAGAACATTCTGTTATAAAGCTGAATCTGAGCAGATAAACTCCATGTTACCAGAATCTTACAGTGTTTTTTTTTTAAATATGACTTGTAATTAATTTCTTTTTATTTCTTCTTTTGCTTGAAAAACCTGTTTGTAATCAAAATATTAGATGCATAAACAAATATGTCAACTATTTTAAATATTTTTATAATGATAATAGAATTTGTCCCACTTACTTTGAAGAGATCCCATTGGATCTTTTTCTTCCTCTTTTACAGATCCAGCAAACTCTTGTGCTCATTTTTCTGAAGAAATAAAAGAATAATTTAACTCAAATTTTTGTGTGGTTAAACATTTTGAATTATTTTTGAAAATACAGAAGTTATAAAGACTTCTTACTAAAAAAGATCATTTACTGAAGAGCAATTAAAGGAAGAGATTTTTAAGAGCCTACATCCAAGAAATATTTCTAGAAATATAGAATTTAGGAATTGAAAGGGACTATAAAAAGATAGTGATTTTAATCTGCCATAAGGGAAGGAATCATTTAGTACAAAATCACTTACAGATTAGTGGAACATCCTTTGACTCCTTTTAGATTTCCTTTTAGACTTCCATTGACTGACAGTTCACTAATTTACAAGGCAGCCAGTTCTATTTTTATATAGCCTTTAGCTTTTATATTAAAATCCTCTTTTTCCCCTTTTAACCTTTTTCTCCAAGTCTAATACTTAAACTCTTATCTTTCATTCATAAGATAGTCCTTCACATATGTGAATAGAGTTATTATGGCACTCATTATTTTCTTTTGGCTAAACATCCCTAGTTCCTTTAGTCATTCTGTTAATGACATATTTTTCAAACTCTTTCCTGTACTGGTTATCCTCTTCTGGATAAGCTTCATTTTGTCTTAAATGTGGCTGAACACAAATCCTGGCACAATATAAAGCAGGACTTTTAGATACAATGACCTACAAATTATATTTAGAATTAATCCAGTAAAAATGGAAATTTCCTTTTTAGGAAACTCAAATGTGTATTAATGAATGTTTATTATGAAATATTAATTTTAATTAGTAGGACATACTTATTGATGAACTATATTTTGAGTTTCAAGTTTATTTAGAAAGTAATTTTACTTAATTAAATTAAAAATTTAATTAGAATTTACTTCTAATCCTTTAGAAAGAGGATTTTATTCTTAGGAATATATTTTGAATTCTTCCAATTTCACCTTAGTCTGTTTCAGATTTTTTAAAAATCAGATTTTCAGTGATGTTGTCATTAGTTCTGTGAATTTATATGTCTATATGTACACATATGTATGTTGAGTAGCCAATGAAATACATTCTTGGCAGAATATAGAACTGGAAGACATGATTGATGAGCTACTTCTGTGAAAAGAAAACAGGTCATGTGCCACAAGAATGGAGAAGATTTTTTTAAAAAAGGAAAGAGAACAGAATAAAATTATAGACCATTGAGCTTGATTTTGATTCTTGGGAAAATTTTAGAATGGATCATTAAAGAGATGTGTGCTGAGCAATCTGAACTAAGAAAGGGACACAAATGTTACAAAGAGCCAGCATCACCTCATCAACCAGAAGTCATATCATACTAATTTCTCTCCCCCCACACACAACATTACAAAGTTAATTAATAAGAGGAATGTTGTGGATATAGCTTACATGAATTTGAGTAAAGTGTTGTTTTTGTTGTTTTTAAATATGGCATCATTATACTACTCTTAACATAAGATAGATATAGATGAGAAGATAATATAATCAGAGGGATTCCTGAATAATAGGATGAATAGATTCATGGATTCATTCTTAGTGGTTCAATGGCAATGTGACAGAAAGGTCTTTGGTAGAATACCCCCAGGGATTTGTGCTCCATACTGTACAGTTTGACATTATTTATAAATGGCTAAAGATAAAGAGAAAATTAAAGATTGAACTATGGTTGAATATGCTAGTCAGTAACTGACAAATAAAATCCAAATGAATCTTGGTAGGCTAGAGCATTGGGCTGAATCTTATATGATGAAATTCAATAGGAATAAGTGTAAAATCTTGTACTGAGGCACACAGATTCAACTTCACATAAGATAATGGAGGCAATATTCATTGTTCTTTACAAGATCTGGGAATTACAGCATACTAAAAGCTCAAAGTGAGTTAACAGTGTGATACAGCAGCAAAAAGCAAACAGCCAAATGCCAACTTGGGCTGCATTTAGGAAGACATAGCTTCCAGGAAAAGGGAAGAAAACCAATCTGGAGTACTGTGTATACTTCTGAGTGTCATATGTTAAGGATATCGACAAATTATAGAATGTTCTGTAGAGGGAAATAAGGATGGTGACTTCAAATCATATGAGAATCCAATGAAAGATTAGTTTGAAGAACAGAAGATGTAATAATTGTAATTGAGTTTTTGAAGAGATGCCATTGAAGAGGATTTAATCTTATTCTCTTTGACCTTAGAGGATCAAATGAAGACCACCCAGTGAAAAATCACAAAGAGCTAAATTTAGGCTTGATTTTAGGAAAAGAAAAAACAAATATCTTTCTGACAATTGCAGCTATTCCAAAATGGAACAAGCAACCTAAAATGGTGATTAGAAGTCTTTAGGTAGAAACTAGAAGACCATTTGTTGGTTATGCTATAACAGTGAATCTTCTTTTGTATAACTTGGACAAATCTTTCCAAACTTTCAAATTCTGTGATTCTAGGAAATACTAGGGATATGGAGGCATAAGATAAGAGTCCTTGTTGTTAAGGAACTATTAGAGGAGGAGGAAATTATATAATAAAATAGATCATAATACAAAATTGCTTGTAAGTGCTACATGGAAGGTACAGATAAATGCTAAAATATTGGAGATTGAGTGATCATCTTAAATTTAACTGATTACTGAAGACTTCAGGGAGGAAGTGAGACAATTTTTTTCCTGCTTTTCCACAGGGCTATATTAATTGTATGGTGCTTTACAGGAATCAGATTCATGGATGAGGCTAGTAATTGACTAAAATTTGGTTGGTCCCTATCTTTAGAGACTGATCAATTCCGAAGCACTCCCAGTCCTGCAAAGAGGGGGGGAAATAGAGCTTCCTTAAAGGGAGCTTATTTTCATACAAAAATATAAGACATATGGTCCTTTGAAAGAGGCAGGGAAAAATAAGTCATGTGGAAAGATGAAAAAGAGCCAACTGCCAAATGTAGTAAGATCAAACTTTCATAAACATGCAGTTGTGTTGAGAGGTTGTTTGCTGTATCTTCCCTCTGAGGAATTGCCAGAAAGCTGTGAGATCACTTAGTGTAGCTATAGTGCAGGTAGGCTAATTTTAGGGAAAACAAATGATTAATTATACCTCCCTCTTTAGAAAAGAAATGGATGTCTACAGGTATAGAATATTATCTATTCTTGTCAGTCAGATATGATGATTCTGTCAGGGCAAGTGGTTCAAAGATTCCATTTTAGAATCATAAACTTATGATTTACTAATTTACTAATCTCTTAGAAAATAAGAAAATACATTTAAAAATTCACAATCAGTTTTTGAATTTCTATTATATTTAGGTTATTATGGTAGATCCTGAGGAGGTATTAGGAAATTAATAAAACATAGTTAATACTTTTACAGAATATATAATGTAGTTGAGCAAATAAAGCATTTAAACAAATAATTTTAATACATGGTTAAAAAAGACACATTGCAAGTTTTTTAATTACCATTATTCATCAATTCTACATAAATACATATTAGGTTGAAACAGCATTATAGGAATAAGAATTAAGTCATTATGTACATGTAATAAGCATAAGATGCTGATGCAGCAATGAACTAATTCTTCTGTGTCTCAAATGGGAGCTTATATTATCTCTGATCCTCTGGTTTGCCTCTTAAGAGATGTAATAAATAATACAATACAATGCAAATAATACAATACAAAAAATACAAAAAAACCCAATACAGTGGAGATTTATAATATGTTGAGCAGCTTTAAGAATATAGCTGTCAGAATGAATAAGATTGAGATGGAGCCATCTGTAGGACTTTATCCCTCAGCAGTTCTGGCACTGGATCCACACATAACCCAAAATCAGAATAAAGACAAAATTAATTATCTTTAGTCAAATGGATTATTCTCTCAAATTTATCATGAGATCCCTCATATCTCTCTTACTGTATTATTATTATTAGAGTTTGAGGAAAGGTAAAAGTAGAAAGCAGTCTTGAGCAACCATTCCTTCCGTGAGGACTTAGCAACATGGGAGGAAGTGAAGAGAAATGACAGATGTGACAAAAAGGAAGACAATGATCCAGGATCAGCAAAAGGGAAGGAAGTAGGAACTAGTAAACTTAGAAATATTGAATAGGAAGGAAGTTAAATCAGTTAGTCAGTAACACAAGAATCATTTATTAAGTGTTTACTGTGTGGCCAGGCACTACACTCATAGATGGGAATACAAAGGCACAAAACAAACAGATAAAAACTATTTTTGCCCTTAAGAACTGTACATTTCAATGAAGAAGACAACATATAATAGCTTTTTTGTCTATAATAAGATGAATTACTGAATCACAGAATTTTAGTGTTTGATGAGGCATCTCTATTAAGATATTCTCAATAAGGGGCCATCAGTTATTGTTTGAAGACTTTCAGTAAGACAGGATCCAGAACTTCCCAAAATAGTCCATGCCTCTTGTATTTACTTTGAATTGTTAGGAAAATTTTCCTAACTTTTCTGAATTAATTTCTTTGCAGTTTCTATAAGAAATTGGCATGTGTGGGCTCGCACCTACATATCCTTAAAATATGAGACGAGTTGGCAAACCTTGTGTTCATAGAGATGCTTAAACGGGGATGGCAAATCAAAGACCCTTAGATACTTGGTTAACTTAACCAAGGCATCCTTAAATTTAATTTAATATAGATTAGGAACAGGATTATTTAGGGCATTGTCAAAATCAGGATTTATACTTCTGATCATTAGTCTGATCTATTTTGTCCTATAGAAATCACAGTGATTGGATTATATCCCAAATATGAATTACAACTTAGAAAGTTGGGGCAGGTCATTCATATAGAAAATTCATTTGGAAAAATTCTTTCATAGTTTTACTATCTTCTTTTATCTTTGTGTATGAGTGGTTGTAGTTCCCTAGTTCAAAGCTTCTTAAAATGTTAGTTTAGACCTCATATGGAGTCTTATAACTGAATAAGGGGGGTAGCAAAATTAAAAAGAAGTATTTGATTTGTATACATATTTTATATAACTATATTCTTAGTGTTGTATAAATATTTTTTGGACAAAAAGAGGTCATTATTAGAAAGAATTGAAGAAACTCTGTCCTACTATGTCTTTTTGTGAGTTTCAGAGCCAAGTGTGTTAAATCTGTATATGAAACAGGTGTAAGAAAGGATCTTTCTGTCTTTCTGTCTGATCCGAGAATGGCTTAATAGATTACAATTTGATATATTCTATTCTGTGAATGGAAGCAACCAACCTATCAAGTGAAAATGGTTCTCAACTTTGCTAATTAGCACATGTTTGCAAGTGTCTAGGTTGAAGTAGAAAGGTAGTCTGTGGCAATTGTGGTAAGTTCTTGTTAGTTCATAATAAGTCAGGGAAAAGATAATTCTGCTTTTATTCAATGAATCTGACATTTGGTAAATACCAAGTACATATAAAATATTGTTCTTAACACTGAGGACAGAAATACAGGAATGTAAGAATAAATAGCTGTTGCCTTCAGAGAGGTTAGAAAAGGCCTTGGAAGTTACATCCTTGAGGGAAATTAGACATTTCAGGAGGCAGATTTGAGGAGAGAATATGTCCTGAATACGGAGGACAGATTGCACAGAGGTAGGCAGATGGGGGATGTGAAGTTTAGGAAATAGCTGGCAAGCTAAAATAGTTGGAATGCACAGTATGCAGAAAGGAGTAATATGTGCGGAGGAATATTGTTCTTGCAGATATTTGAAGCACGGAATATAGCTATCCCATTGGATAGCTGGTAGATCAATTAGGAGATGATTATAATATTGCTGAGAGAGGGGCATGGTCACACAAATAATATGTTTCAGAAGCTGGATTATACTCATAATTCTCCTGACTATAACAATGCTCTTTTTTCTCTCGTTCTTTCTCTCTCTTTCTTTTCTCACTCTTCCTTCCTTCCTTAATTCCTTTCTTTTCTTTCTTTCTCTATGAGATTCAGAGAAGAAAATAGAAACAACTTCTAAGTGTGACTATGAAAGGAAGAAGAATGGGATAACAATTGAGGAGAATGCAAGGCTAAATTAAACTATTTGTAGGTATCGAAAAATCGAAGCTTCTTTATATGAGACAGAGGAGGAATGATTAAAGGAATAAGAATCTGAGAGAGATGATAAAGCATGGAAACAAAGGTAGAAATGGAGTGGTAGAATTTGTTGAAGAGAAGAGCCATGTCTTTATCAGAAGCTATAGTAAAAGAAGGATACCATAAACTAGATTTTGAGGGATGCAATAAGATAGAAAGGGAAAATCATGGCAGGTAACATCAATTTTCTCATTAAAGCAAGGGCAAAGTCTATCAAATCTTCTGGTAAATAGAATTAACATATACTAATATTTCAGTGAATCAATGATCTCATTCATCTGGATATTATCTCTCTCAGTACAGATTGTTTCCCATTCATAACTTCTCAATATGTGTGATACTTGTCCATGTCTTTCCAAGAATCATCTATGAAGATTCATACGATAAATTGTAGGATTTTCTCTGGGTCTTTTAATATTTCGTAGTTCTCAGAGCCCAATTTTGATTATCCACAAAATTTCTCCTTACTTTTAGTATGACAGGGCCACAATTTTTTTTCCCATTCAAATCCTTTATGTTGTCTTTTATGTGACTTCACCTATTATAATACTCCAATATTTAAAAAGATTGGACTTCATTAGTGTGAGTATGCATTCTACTTTGTTAATTCATTACACCACCATTCCTATAGTAGTCGCTATGAGCAAAAAAAAAAAAATCAGCTAAAGAAAATTACCCTTTTTTGAAATTAGAATGGTTCTTAGTAGAGTATCCTAAATCCAATACTTGATCAATAATTTGATCTTATGCATTTTCAGAGAGGAAAAGGCCCTATAGGGACAAAAATATCTATGACAGCTCTTTTTGTGAAAGTAAAAAATTAGGAATGAAGGGGATACTCACTAATTAGGGAATGGTTAAATAAATAGTGGTGTAATAGAGTATTATTATAAGAAAATAAGGAAATAAATTGAAAAGTTAAAGGCAAAATTTTGTTCAAACTGATTCAGTGTAAAATAAGAAAATAGAACAATTTATTTGATAACCTCAATATTGTACAAACAATTTTGAAGACATATATTACATATATTATATCTTTGATCCTCACAACAACCCTGGATAATAGGTGCTATTATATTGCCTCCATTTTATAGTTTAGGAAAATGAGTAAGACAGGTTGTTAATTGACTTGATTTAAGACACATGACTATAAATATTTGAGACATTTGAATCCAGCTTTTCCTTACTCCAGGTCCAATTACCTATTTACTGAACCATCTAGACTTCTATGTAAATCTGCATAAGATGAAGAAGGATGAATTAAGCAAAACCAGAAGAGCCACATATATAAATAAGAACAATGCTGTAAAAACAAACAGCTTTAGAAACTGTAAGAACTCTGATTAATTCAATGACCATGCATAATTCTAAAGGATTTAGGATAAAGTCTGTTACCAGTCTTTGGACAGACAGGTAATGGATTCAGAGTATATGATGACTCTCTGTTTTGCTTGACCACATGATATTTGTTACAAGAAATTTGTTTTTTCTTTTTTTTTTCATCAAATAATATCAAGGAGAGAAATTTGATTTCTGTTAAATAAAAAATAATTTTCTTTAAAAAAAAATAAAAATAAAAAATTCCTTGCAATCTGGTGGCATACATTCTAATGTACAAGGAGCCTCAATATAAAAATTCAATGTAGAATAGAGAACATATAATGTATTATTCTAAAGGAAGAGAAACTAACCAGTGAAACTGCTATTTTGGGCCTGAATTAGGCAAAAAAAAGAGAAAATGATTACTAATGTAGAAGTGATAGTAACTCTTTGAGAAGTGACTAGTCTATTTCAGTGTTCATTAGAGAAATGAGAGGAAAGAGGATATAGCCTGATGTGCCCTTATGATTTGGGGAGATTGGATTAAAAACAGTTTGGAAAAAGGATAGATATAATACCATGGGCTAAAATCATTCAAGGAAGATTGAACAAAGTGGAATGGAAAGATCTTAAGAATTGAATTCTGACAAAAGAAAAATAAATTATTCCAAAGAACAATAAGAAAGAGTACACCTCTATAGGGACCAATGTAAATATACATGGAACTCCTCAATCAACTGATATGAAAGAAAAAAGCTCAAAATGTCCAGAATTGTAAACAAAAGACACATAACTGAAGATGACTACAAAAGAGTCAGAATACTGTCAGGATTGATTTTAGCTTAAAAGTAGCTGCTTCAAAAATGAATCTTCTATGAACAGACAATTTTCAGATGATGAAATTGAAACTATTTCCATTCTTCTGAAAGTGTTCCAAATCATTATTGATCAGAAAAATGCAAAGTAAGACAACTTTGAGATACCACTACACACCTGTCAGATTGGCTAAGATGACAGGAAAAAATAATGATGAATGTTGGAGGGATGCAGGAAAACTGGGACACTGATGCTTTGTTGGCGGAGTTGTGAACGAATCTAACCATTCTGGAGAGCAATCTGGAATTATGCCCAAAAAGTTATCAAACTGTGCATACCCTTTGATCCAGCAGTGTTACTACTGGGCTTATACCCCAAAGAGATACAAGAAGGGAAAGGGACCTGTATGTGACAAAATGTTTGTGGCAGCTCTGTTTGCAGTGGCCAGAAACTGGAAAATGAATGGATGCCCATCAATTGGAGAATGGTTGGGTAAATTGTGGTAAATGAATGTTATGCAATATTATTGTTCTGTAAGAAATGACCAGCGGGATGAATACAGAGAGGACTGGCGAGACTTACATGAACTGATGCTGAGTGAAATGAGCAGAACCAGGAGATCATTATATACTTCAACTATGATACTGTATGAGGATGTATTCTGATGGAAGTGGATCTCTTCGATAAAGAGATCTAATTCAGTTTCAACTGATCAATGATGGACAGAAGCAGCTACACCCAAAGAAAGAACACTGGGAAATGAATGTAAACTGTTTGCATTTTTGTTTTTCTTCTCGGGTTATTTTTATCTTCTGAATCCAATTCTCCCTGTGCAACAAGAGAACTGTTTGGTTCTGCACACATATATTGTATCTAGGATATACTATGACATATTTAACATGCATAGGATTGCTTGCCATCTGGGGGAGGGGGTGGAGGCAGGGATGGAAAAAGTTGGAACAGAAGTGAGTGCAAGGGATAATGTTGTACAAAATTACCCAGCCATGGGCTCTGTCAATAAAAAGTTATAATTTAAAAAAAAGTGAATCTTAGAAACAAAAACGTATTTTGTTTTGTATTAAATGTAATGGGGGAATGGCCAATGAAGACTCAATCACTGGAGAATGGCCAGCTGTGCTCTTCCTAATGGATTATACAGAGTATGCATAATATTTTCTGCCTGCTGTCAAACTAGCTAGTGGATATTTATGCGGTTTCTTTCCAGCTGTGAGTAAAGGAGGAGTCATGAGTCATGTGATGGTGAATTGCTATCTGGTTAGCTGAAGTGAAAGAAGAATTAACCACTGAAGAGAATAGTAGCTCAAACTAAATGTGCATACAAGAAATTCTCTTCTTTGAGTGCTTCTGTGTGATGAGGATTACTTGCTATAAAACGTCTGCTGAGGGAGCTGTTTCCTTATCAGTTGCCACAAGCACATGATTTTTTTTTTCTTGATTTTAGGGTGACTAGGTATCTGGAGATTGGACTTTTTGAACTTTGAAAGGAAGAGTCATCAGAGAGACCTTCAATGGAATCAGTAATAGAGGCCATTGGAACTGGCAGCAAAAGTATCCAAGTCCACTAAAAAATCAGCCCTAAGGAGGGACCTTATTGATTATCCTATCAAGTAATCCATCAATAAATATTTATTAAGTGTCTACTATATGCCAGATGTTGTACTAAGTATTGAGGATGTAAAAAGAGGCAAAAGACAGTTTCTGCTTTCAAGGAGCTAAAAATTGAATGGGGGAGATAACATGCAAACAAATCTATCTATCTATCTATAATACACATGTGTATATATGCACACAAATACACACACACACACACACACACATATATATATACATATGCACAGATTATATATATATATATATACATATATATATACATATATATATACACATTATATTTATACATATACACATACATATGTCTCAAACTACATGCAGGGTAAATACGAAATAATTAGTAGGGGAAAGGCACTAGGATTAAGAGGGGTCAGTAGTAGGTTGAGCTAGCACTGAGTCATATACTTGGAACTAGCATAACTAAGCAAGGGAGTCTCTCACCTTGAAAAAAAATTCAATGTGAATTTTAAGAAAGGAAAAACTCTGAAGGCAAAAGTAAAAATGTATCCTTCGGCCACACATTCTCTCTATACAATTGAGCTTCAAGTTTGAGTCCATTTTCCCTAGCAGGTGAATGTATACAAAAGGGAAAACATACTTCTAGCTTGAGAAATATTTTCATCACCTTTGTCCTTGCTATATTTTTTAAGTAACTACTCTTTTATTAAACCTAATTAGCACCAACTGTTTAATTAATATTATAAGGACTATACCAGATGGAAGGTTGTAAGTGATAGTGTTATATAGTGCAGTAATCCCTCAGTGTAATTTGGAAGAGTGAAATCAGAAAGGATGCTATGATTAAGTTATAAAGGAGCAAAGAAAAGATAAAAGCAAGAATATGTAGCTTATGATGGGTAACCTAATGATGATAGATGGTAGAGAGAAGGCAGAATTATTGAATTCTGGTTCTTTTTAAGCTACTAATAAAAAGTGATCTTTGGATTTGGGAGAATGGGATAAAAATTGATTGTAAAAATTTGAGATGGCATAAATTAGTAAGAATATATATATGTATATATATACATATATATGTATACATATATATATGTATACATATATATAGCTATATTCAATTGATTCATGTCAACAGAATTAGGCAAACTGCATCTCATGATTGAATTAGTTCTGATTCATTGTTAATAATTTTTGAATATTCATGAAGAATAGTTTAGGGGTTAGATTTAGGCAAATAACTTTCCAGTTTTCAAAAAGGGAACTTTATATAGAATTAGCCAGTGATCTTGGACTTTGATTCTTGTCAAAATTCTGGAAAACATAATTAAAAGAATGATTTGTTTTGAAAAGTAATTGATGAGCAGGTACTTAATGAACTACCATGAGTTCATTGAGAAAAGGCCACATCATACTATTCTCATTTCCTTTTCTGGCAGAATGCTATACTGGTAGATCAATTACAGATGTATTTCTGAGTTTCAAGTAATTTGATGTCTCATTATTTCAAACTGCCCATTTATTATTATTATTAAAAAAAAAAAAAAAACACTGTAATCCTTCTGGTTACTTAACTTTTCAACCTTGAACTTAATGATTCTTCCTTCTACCTCAACCCTTATATACCAGCAATTGCAAAATCGCATTATTCTGTCTCCCCACTATCTCTCAAATCTATTTGTTCTCTTTAGTCTGACTTTTTCTGTCTTTCATCATCTCTTACGTGCACTATTACAAATATTCTAATTGTTTTTCTTGCCTCCAGTCTTTCCCATTTCCAATGCAGTTTCTAAGCAATTGACAATTGGTATTCCTAAAATAAATATATGATCATGTTATCCTCCTCCATTCAAAGATATTCATTGTCATTGTATCTTACTACATCTAAGATAAAATTCAAACTCATCAGCATAGTACTTAAAGCAATCCAAAAGCTGATTTTGACTTTTGTTTGCAGATTCTGATTCCAAGTCCTGTTCTCTATCCACTACAACAATATATGGAGGCTACAGAGTCAGATTTAGTCTCAATATATGGACAACCTTACTAATATTTAGATCTTTCCAAAAATAGAAATGGCTACTTTACAGAAGTAATGCATTTCATAGCCTGGAAGTTTTCAAATGAAGGCACTAACACTATAGTGACATTAAACACTTTCAGATCTTGCAATGTTCTAGTCTCATCCTTATGTACATCAGTTATCATTGCATCACATGGGTACTGAAGACATAATAGAAAATTACACTGTCATTACATTGCCCTATAATAGTTACCTTTTGGAAGAAATTCTCAAAAAACTTTCTAGATTTTTCACTTGTCTGCTTTTTTTCCAAAATATAATCCAAATTTTTGTTAAAATTTTAATTAAAAGCAATTTCAAATTTCTTTTTTTTCTTATTCTTTACACTAAATATGTGAGATCTAATTGTGGTTGTTTCACTTCAATAAGTATTTATTTGTGGTTAGCACTGTGATAAGAGTATGTGAGTCTAACTGTAAAAAATAGAGTTGCCTTAAAACATGCATAGGAGGCTCTTCTAATAAAAATAACAGCTCAAATACTAATCTTTTTTATCTTATTTCTTTGATTGTTTTTAATGAAAAAGTAAGTCAAGTGGTACAGAGGTCTTAAGTTTATAGATTTTTTTTTTCATTTATTTCTTTAGACAAGATCTGTGATTTTTTTTCAGTATAACCAATTTCCAGGGATGGAAACTCGCTATCAAAGCAGATCAGTAAGTCATTTGTAGGCTAGAGACTTAAATAGTTGGCCAAGGCACTAACTTAAATAATTTGTCCCTGATTGCACTGAATGTTTTAGAGGGAGAATGTGAATCCCTGACTCCAAGATCAGCTATGGCTTATTCTAACTCTCTGATTATTTAATAATAAATGAAATATTATGGTAAATAGGAATTGAGTAACAAGAATTTTAAATTCACATTTCTTTTCAAGTAGACAGATGGGGTTACCTAGACAAATATAACTGAACTCCATATTACAAAATTATTTGAGATCATTAGCTCAAAAATGTTAATCTGAAACCATATCTTTGCTCTGCCTCAGATTTACCACTATAACCTGTATCTTGCAACATTTCTGAAAGTCATGGTTAAATGTACACCCTCAGTGAAAAATTGATTTTCTTCACATTGCTTCACAATGAAAGGAATTCTAGATTAAGTTTCTGGAATTTTATATGGCAAGATGAAGTCAGTTTTTAAACTGAGGAAAAAGCTTTTTTTTTAATAAGAAAATTGAGGAAAAACAACAGAAATTAAAATAGACATATCTATAAGGAAAAAGTATAGTTAAAATGTGCCATATTGGTTATTTATATTACACTAATAACAAGATAGCAAAAATGAAATTTTCAACATTCACATTCAAGTCTTTCAAGAAATTTATTACAAAATTAAGATACTGAAATAATTTTTTTTTCCTTTAAGCAATTCTAAAGAAATCTAACAATAGGCACTTTATTAACTGACAAAGTTCATTACAACTATACTATTCTATAACTAAATGACACACTATGGTTTTGGAAAATTTGGGATCTTTTGATACTTTAATTGAATTTAGTTTTCCTATTAATGACCTAAATTGTATATCTTCATGAATATTTTATTCAGTTTAATTGTATCCCCAAAATTATCCAGTTAATCAAATTGCTAAAAACTGTTTAGACAAAAACTAACTGACCTAAATTCTTTCTGAATCTTAGGTAGAAAAAATAATAGTTCAAAATTACTATTCACGATAATAGAAGTGTATCACAATTACTTTAATTTGTGGTTATACTCAAAAAATCTCAAATCAACAATGTATTTTCCCCTCATATTGGCTTATATGATATGTGGAAACATTCCATTGACCTACAAATAAAATAAAACAAAAATAATGCTTATAAAATAGGTCATTGAGTGCTTCCTGGAAAATGCATACTTGGCAACAATTTCTACAAATACCCTGGCCTAGAGTTTAAGCAAATGAGTTTTCCAGTTCATAAATGCTGGATTATCATTAGCTTTATTTTAGGTTCGTTGACTCTTTTTAGTGATTGTTTTAATAATTTTTTGTATGAATATTTTCAAAATTCCTGCTTCATCATTTTGTGAGTTTTGTAATTATATTTGGTAAAGTATGCCTTTATCATTCTCACATTACATTTTTCCTTCTTCCTCTTTCTTCTTAAATGAACTTTATGTATAAATTTGAAAACCCAAGTAAAAGTTAAAAACCTTTTTCTGATCACTGTTCAGTTCTTGCCTAAAACATGTGCTTTTGTTAATCACTTAAAAAGATTTTAAAAAGTATTTAATATGTCTAAATCTTCCTATGGAGATGGCAAATGAAAGTTTATATGGCTGCCTGTAATGTCAGTAATGTTCATTTTATCATTTATATTTACTTGAATTTACTCGGAAATGTTATATTTATATAAACCTTAAATCCCTATATTTAGGTCTTTTAAGATATAGCATAGGAAGTTGAGAATGTTTTCCTATGTTGTATTGTGAAAAGGGGATTGGATTTATTCTATTTCACCCTACAGGGAGTACCAAAAGCAATGAGTGAAGTGGCAAAGGTGAAAAATTTTGTTTAATATCAAGGGATAAAAAGAAACCTCTTATTAATTTGAATTATTTCAAAATATAAAATAATGCCTTGGGAGACACTGAGTTCTTTAGTAGGAAGACAATCAAGCAGAAACTAGATAATAATAGGCTGGGTTTGTTGTCTTATGATTCCTCCTGAGTGTGGGTTAAACTAGATGGGTACTCTCATATAAAATTCTATGATTCCATGTGATTTTATGTCATTAATCTTTTATTATAGAAGAAATAAAATTCTTAATAATTTCATTATCTATTCTAATACCAAATTAAAAGCAAAAAACATTTTATCTGCAGCAACATATAACATTTTTGTTATTTAAAACTACTGATAATATTTAAGATTACACATAACATAAAAGAATGGAGGCATTCCATATAATCAAGGTCAACAGATAAAAATGAACCCTCAAAATTATCCACAATTAGAATCAATGTGACTTTTAAAACCTTGAAATATCTGGAAATGGCTGATTTTCAAAATAGTTTTAGAATGTCTGATTTACTGAAAATATCTCTTTATCTGACACACACATACACATGCACACACACTCACAGAACACAAAAAAGAACATACTTTATCCTGAAGCTGCAGGATTTTGTTATTGTCCAATGGAAAACTTCATTTACTATTGGTACTTTGCCAAAAAATAGATCTTACTATTGATGATATGAATTTCATTTTCAGCAAGTTCAGCCTAGACCAGACAAAAGATCAATGTCTTCTAACTTCTTTTTTGTTTTGTAGAAGAAACCAGTTCACTCTTTCAGCAAAAATTTCTGTGTCCCAATGTGAAAGACTGGGAATCAACAAACTACTAGTCTTTGTTTATATAAAGTAAACATTCATCTATAAGACATTTAACAATCATGGGCAGTCTGATACTTACGGATGTGTCTTGTACAGAACATGTTGTTTAATTGCTTCTACTTCGAGAAATATTCATGGAGTCAAGTTTTGAAATTCCATGAGACAAGCAGGGTCTTCTTTTATTTTTCTCCTAAGAATACTTTCCCACCTCTCTTAATACCTTTTTCAACACACTAGACTACTGCATGAATGCTCTGTTTTTTCCACACACAATCCACATGCCTGTATTCTTCTGTATCTATGCAAAGTGAAGCTTTATTGAATATGAAAAGGAGTTCTGCAGGACTCTGATATATCACTGATAAAAGAACTTTTATCTAACAAGATCAGACCAGCTGAAATGGTCAGATTATCACAAGCAATAGATATGTATTCTTAAAAAGTCAGATATTTTATGAGTAATATTTTATATCTTCTAGATTTATGAATTGTTCATCTAAATGTTAAATCCTCCTTTGAAAACATAATGAAACCTGGTTGATGAAGTGCCAAGTGCTGCCCCCCATTTTCTGTATAATCAGTACCTATCACACAATATTAAGGAATCATAAAATTAGCTGATTACTTAAACTGTAGACTTTAAAAATGTTATCTCAAGTTTCTTAGAATATTTGTACAAATTTATATGTCCTAAGTTTTATATTAAAATTTGAAAATACTTTGCAAAAAAAAAAAAACCAACAATACAAACCAAACCTTATATATGTAAAAATTTAAGTGTTGGATTTTTTTCCAAAATAAATTTAAAATTAAATATATGAGTATGATATGAAGATGATAGGACTTTAGTTTTATAAAGGAACCTGAGTTATTTGTCTAATCTACTTAAAGCAAGATTCCTTAAATCACAGAAAATTCTCACTTTTCACTGATTAGCAGACTCACAATTTAGAGGGGACCTTAAGGATAACATAATCTGATCTTCCCAATTTAAAGATAAGAAAATAAAAATTGAGAGAGGAGATGAATTTGTTTAAGGTCACATGAATGTACAGATGGAATTGTACTCCAATTCTCTTAATTCTTAGTCTGGTGACTATGTCACAATGCCATATAAATTGGTAGGTTTGCTAAGGGCCAATCCAGTCTTTTCTTGAATATTCAGTGACAGAATGGTATTTTCCTAGGGAGGTGAACTTTCTGTATTTTAAGCTATCTCCTATAGTTTCAGTTCTTCCTTATTCTGAGCTAAAGTCTGCCTACTGAAATATCATTCCATTAGCTCTAGTTCTGCCTTCTGTAACTGTAACAAATTGTCTAAACTTTCTTCCATATGCAAACTGCTGAAATATTTGAAGAATCTCCATGTTTCTATGCAGTCCTCTCTCCTTCAGCTTAATCTTCACTTTTTCTTTCACTTGTTCCTCATGTTTCTTATCTTCCAAACATTTCAACAATTTGCTTTCCTTCTATCTGCTCTTTGTTTGGGTAATGTTTCAAAATTTTATGCCCAGAAATGAAAATAGTATTCCTGGGGAACTCTCAGTACAATAAGATTGATGCTGTCTTGATCTGGATGGTTCTAAAAAACAAACAAAAATCCCCCAACAAAATAAAACAAACCCTTACACGCTATAATGGGAAGTACAATAGCCTAAAAGACAGACAATTTATGTGTTAGTCTTGACTTCATCTTGGCAGTTAAAATTATTGTCTACTCTACTAAATCTATTCCTCTTTTCAACTTCCCTATTTTTGTTGATGGCACCACCATTCTCCTAGCTCAGTAAATTTCGAAACTTTCCTCTTTCTCTTATTCTACTTCTAATCAATTTACAAATTGACCATTCTATTTCTATAACATCTCTGGCTTCTCACACAGACATCTTCCTTATTCTAATTGCATCTTTTCACTCACACAGGCAATTATAATCTCTCACTTGGATTGTTAAAATATCCTTCTGCTGATCCCCATGCCTTTAAAATAACATTCTTAGACTTTTGGTTAGATGGAAATGAGAGGTCTTTAGAAATCTTAGATTGACAATATTTATCACAAGAATAAAAACACGGCTGTCCAACATTTTAACAAGAGCTAGCAGGGAAAAGATAGGATAACCAAAAAAGAATAGCCTCTCAGAAATTGGAAAGGGACAATAAAAACAATTAAGCAGAAAAATATAATACAGTGAATAAATATTATGAGTTAAAAGAAAAAGAATAGAGAGAAAAAAAGATGATTAGAGATACAAATTTGGAATTTTTACAAGATCAACAAAATTGAATAATAAACAATGTAGGGGGAATTACAGCAGGAACTGGGGATAGTAAAAAAAAAAAAAAAGATTTGACCCTAGCAAAGAAGAAGTGCTGTCCTCAGTAAAAGAAAAAAATTGCAAAAAAGGGAACAAGACAAAATGATAATGAAACTTAAAAGCATCTAGTGATCTGAAGAAAATTTAAATAAAAACATTGAATTAATGAGAAATAGAATTATTCTTTTGTGTTTGTTGTGTTGGTTGTAAAAGAGCAGTCAAAATTAAGGATGTATGATGCAAACAAAGGCAAAGGAGTACGTGTTTTAGTCGTTACTTTTATTTGCTTCAATCAATAGGTATGCTTTTTGTTATTCTGTTCAATTACTTCACTACATTATTTAATAGGAGAAAAGCCCCTAGTTTCATTCTTACAAAACACAATGGAAATCATCAAAGTTCTAAAATATCCTAAGTGCCTTGAGAGATGCAATAACAATGTGACACTCAAAGTCACATTCAAACTACCTGAAATAATCTTACTATAGCAAGATGGCAGGAAAACTGGTTATGAATCAGAGTTCTGAGGGATGGTAGTGCAAGAAGCTATGCAGTAGTGGCTGGGACAAGAGACCACCTTCTGGACAAGTTACACTTGTTTTTTTTTTTTTTTTTTCTGGGCTCCAGGAAGCTAGAGGCTCATAATGTAGTTACACTCAGATTTCTAATCATTATCAGGATGGGCTTTCCTGATTCTGTTCTGCTTGGGCTGAGACTAAGTTTCTGCTACAGCAATCAGCCATTCTTTCATGATCAAATGGTAAAATGGGCCCAGCTTGGCTCACTTTTAAGAGAAACTTGACCAATCAATTCCTATCCTGATGTAATATATGAATATATTGATGTCATACATGAGGGTAATAATTCAAGATAAACACATCTGGCTATTTTGACTAGTACAAAAATGTCATTTGGTCAAGGTTACCATACATGCTCATCACAAGTATTAGGTTGTCAGACTTAAATTTTCAAGTTGTTTACATATTCATGTTCTTGTAATATATATATATATATATATACCCATTACAAATTCATGAGGAAGCTATTAATATCAAAAGTGCTATTATGTCAAGCATACCAGCAGAAGCAGAATGAGTAATTAGTTAAAAGAAAAAAGATGAAAGAATAATTCACCTAAAAACAAAGTTTGCCCCGTGCATGGCAAAAAATGGAAGAGAGAATTTAAGCACCCTCAGGTTCCCTAAAAAATATTTCAGACTACCATATTATAGGAAATTATACACCAATATTTCCCAAAATTATTGGGATCAAGACAAACCAAAGATTAGCAGAATAGATTGAATATATCACTAGCTATTAATGTTAGATTCAATTCATTCAGACACAGTTATCAAACTGTAGGGTAACAGTGACAGAGAAATAATCTTATAAACAGTGAAGAGGAAAACTATTGCTTAGTTAAGGAATAGAAATTCAAATATCAAAATCATTTATCCAATATGAAAACAATAAAAATGAAAATGTCAGGTACAATATTATCCATTTAATGGGATATCATAGATAGAGATATAAGGGATATCATAGATATGAGCAGAAGTATGAGAGTCCAAGTCTGTTCCTATTTTGTATGTATTTATTGTCTCTACTTGGAGATCAGGCGATCAAATTTGAGTGCAATATATACAAATGGCACAGGAAAAAGAGTGCTGGACCTAGTCAGTCTCATCTTCCTGAGTTCAAGTCTGGCCTCAGATACTTACTACTATGTGAGCCTGTGCAAGTCATTTAATCTAGTTTACTTCAGTTCCTTATATGTAAAATAAACTAGAAAAGGAAATGGCAAATTAGTATCTTTGCTAAGAAAACTTTAAATTGAGTCATGAAGTTGGATATAACTAAAACAATTGAATAATAACTTCTAGATATCATGGACCTCATTCTGGAAACTTATCTTAAGTATGAGTATTGTTTGGGATTTAGTGCAAAAGTGATTTTTCTTTTTTAGTTATTCATACCTTTGGGGAGGGACATATATTTGGATTTTTAGGATATTGCATCTATCCACTGATTGAAAATTCCAAGAATGTAGAAGATAATGAAGTAAAATGTAATAAAGAGTAATATCCAGAAGGGTTGAGGTTAACTGAATTGCTGGGAAGTTTGCATATAGAACTCTGTGAGCTGCATTAGTTACTCTCCATTATGCACCCAGTTCTTAGTTGGTGAGCTAGAAGAGAGTTTCAGAAAAAACTACAAGGTTAAATGCAACTGAAAAGTAGACTTCATATATACACATTTATAAATAAAAGAAGGAATGAAGTCAACTATGCCCACCTAGTCTAATTTATCCTTAGTGGGCATAGCCAAGCCTTCTAAAAGTTGATCTATTAGAACAAGGATATTCCATTCTGTAAGAAATTGTCACCTGCTGACTTGCAAAATGGAGAAGCCCCAGGGAGCCTCAGAATCCCTGAATCACTATGTCCTGAAAGTGGGGAGTTTAATGTTAACCAGCCTCCAATCAGGAATCTCCACTCTCCCTCCTAATATCAATCAGTCTCAGTCCCCAAGTCTAGGCTCCTAACTTTCTTCCCTTGATTCCTGGTCCTGCTAGATTTAGATAAGAATTATGTACACACACACACACACACACACACACACACACACACACACACAGAGTCTCTACTTGGAGATCAGGCAATTAAATTTGAGTTTACACACACACACACACACACACACATACATACATACATATGTTTGATTGTATGAGAATTTGGTATCACAAACTTTCCTGAGTCAGTATTAAAATACTCTGCATAAATTCATGTGAGTTTTCTCAGTTTTCTCTGAAACTATCTCTGTCTTCATTTCTTTAAGGTGTCCATCTTTGTCCACCTACCTCTCACCTTCCACCCTTCAAGAAGCTGTACCATGCAGTAGTAGTAGCTACTTCCTGATAAAACATTTTGGCAGATGTTTTAAACCACGTTGAGGGTAACCCATGAGTCTCAAACCCAATCATGAATTAGGCAGTTGTTTACGCCAAGCATGGAAAGACTTCCTCTGGTGGAATGGGTGGATTAGGACAATTTTTTCCAAAGACCAGATGAAGCAAGCAGATGTTGTGGAGCACTTAGAGTTTGGTTAGAGAGTAAAGACAGCATCTCAAATCATCACCAGTTGTCTTGACTCAATTCTGCCACTGGACAGTGATAACTCTGCAAGAAACAGTGAGGCTGACATCTTCCTGCAACTCTGTCTCACTTAAATCCAATTTATGCACAAATTAAAAGACAACACTTGTTCATTACATTTATTCATTCCATTCATTACATTTCATTACATTTATACATTACAACTTCATTACATTTATACCCATAATTTATTCTTCCATTTCCCAAATGATGGATAAATCTTTTGCTTCTAGTTTTTTTGCCATCAAAAAAAGAACTGCTAGAACTATTTTTGTACATATTTTGTACTCTTATTTTCTAGACATGTAAATAATAACCTTTTATCAACATGTGATCTTATTCCTTGCTTTTATGTCTATGCCTTTTTTTCTCCAATTAAATTGTTAATCTCTATGTGTTAAGATTTTGTCTTATGTTTCCCTTTAGACTCTTCAAAGAATCCACTATGGTATTCAGGACTTGAAGACAATCTCAACAAATACCTTTTGATTAATCCATTGGTTAATTTTTGGAACAACTGTTTTTAAATGCTCTGAAATAAACTAAATTGAAACTAATATTTATTGAAATATAATTTTTAAAATCTAAAGGAAATGATAGGTCAAAAATACAAGTCAAGAAAGTTATTTCTTCTTTGTATGGAAGGGGATGGAGTTTCCTCAAGTTCATGTTGAGTGATAAAGAAACTATTGCTATGGGGGAACATTATTTGAGAATGAAAAGTATTGAAATCAATAAAAAAGTAGGTTCTGAAGTATTTATTCCTTCTAACTCAAAATTTTTGATGTTGTTATCTGTGTTTCATCATCAATCTTTTGAATTGATATTGATTATTTAATTAATTTGAATTCTGATGTATTTTTTAGTATTTTTCTCATAGCACTGTGGTCATTGTTCTCATAGTTTTGTATGTTCTCTTTATTCCACTTTATTTCCTCTTTATCAGTCACACGAGTCTTCTCAAGTTCCAGTATTCATAATTTCTTATAGTTAAAAAAAATACTAATATAGCCAAAGGAAGGGGTAGAAGGAAGAGAAACAAGTGACACTAAGAAAAAGATGTGGACTCAGGTTGCACTGTATCTTTGAGTTTCAAAAATGGAGGAAGTATTAACAAAAGTCCTATTTTTTTTTTTTTGCACCATAACAATTTCCTGAAGAAGTCTCAGAAGGTATTAGGTTTGATGGAGGCTAGGATGGGGAATGCAGTTCTCTCTGAGATGTTTAAAATTTGTTTTTTCTATTATTTATGTCACAAGCTTGGAGGTTCTAGGCATTGGTTGGTACAGGCCAGATGAAAAAAAAAATTAGTTTGAGAATCTAGAAGTTGCTTTAAAATGACAAGATGGAACTGGTAGCTAGGAACAAGGGACATTCCCAATGTCTAAAGCAGAAGTATAGAGCTCTCTGTAGAGCCATCCTCCCAGATTCTCCATGTAAGGAGGGATCCAGGGCAATAATCTCATTATTTCTTACTCAGTTGCACTTGTGGACATCATCATTCCCCTGCAACAGGTACCTTCCTTCTTCTCCATCCCCTCTTCTACTTTCATTTTCCTTTTATTTGTTGTTTTCCTCTATTATATTGTGAGTTTCTTGAGGGCAGACATTATCTTTTGCCTTTTGATTTATTCCTATCACTTAGCACAGTACTGGCAATTAGTAGATTCATAATAAATGTTTATTGATTAATTGGCAGAGGTAGCTTCACTTCTAAGGTTTAGTTTAGTTGTTTTGGACTGTTGCTGTAACTCACTTGGCAACTTCTAAAAGGCTAGAAATGGTTTAAAAAAAAGGAAGCTGTTTGACAGAGCTGCTGCTTCTCAGATCAGAATCTGTAATACATTTTTTTTTTTTGCTGGATCTTAGTTCAATTGCGTTTGGGTAAGTGCAAAGGGTGTCTGTACCAGAATTTCCACTGTATCAAAGGATTGAGCTACATAAAATTTAAAATGTTTCTTCCAGTTCTCCTAAAGTCTTTTCTTGGAATTTCCTCTAATTCTCCTGATTTCATACTGAGTCTTCTATTTCAAAGTTCCTGTAGGGCCAATGATGCTCTTTGGTCTCTCCTGTCTCACTCATAGTTTACTCCTATTTTTTCTTTCTCTTTTTGTCTATTGTCCTTGTATCACAAATTCCTTCTAATAGCTTTTGAGGCCCCCATCTCTTTTCTTTCAACCCTAGGCAAATTACTATTTCCATCTTTTAGTATTCTTGTCAATTTAACCAGACTGAAGTAAAATCTGTTTTAATTTGAACTTTTGTTAGCAGAAATTCAAGAGTATTTTTATATGATTATTGTTATATTACTTTTTTAAAATTTGAAACTACTTTCCTCATTAATTTCCCTCTTTTCTATTGGTGAATAGGTTTTTATATTTGATTCAATTCCATACATACATAATGTATTCATGCATACATACTATTTATAATATCTTATCTATATGAAAGACATTCAATTAAAGGAGAGATTTTTTTTACCCCACTCAAAAATTTTTGTTTCTTATTAAAAGCTGTCTTTCTTTGTGCAAAAATTGCTAATTGTATCTAATCTAAATTATGTTTTTTTATTTTTTTACCCCAAACTTCTGTAAGGCTAAGAACTCTCCTCCTAGTCAAGTGCTAAAAAATGCCTCTTTGTGCTCACATTTAGTTTTTTTTTTTTTTTTTTTTTTTTTTATCAAATGATTAGATCACATATCCAATTGGAGCTTATAGGAACATATAGTATAAGATGCTGGTCTGTACCTACTTTCATCAAATTAATTTCCAACATTCTCAGCAGATATAAAAAAAATGGAATACTTCCCTCAACGGTTTGTATCTTGTGATTATCAGACACAGGGATATATTGCTAAATTGCTTCTGAGTCTTGTTTACCTATTTTTTTCTACTGGAATTCAGCTTACTTTTAGTCATATTAATTTATCCAGACTAGAGATGTTCTCTCTTTTGTTGAAACCAGTCTTGCAGCCAGAGATGTTCTCATCCTAATTAAAATTATAATATTTTCTTACTACATTTTACATTTTCTCTCTGTCTTCTTCCATCCCTCTTCCTCATGGTCCCTTTTTCATTTTTAATTTCTTTCACATAATCCTTTTTTTTTTAAAATTCCTTCATTAATGCAATATTAAATTAATTCATTGGGGTATATTCGCTAAATAAAAGTTGACGTGTCAAAATCAGAATATTTTTTTCTTTACTTCTATTCTCATAAACCTTGCTTGAATTTTGGAAATTCCATCAAAAGTCTCCCTTCCGTAAATATTTTTTTCTTAAAGATTTCATACAAAATACTTTTTTTATAATACCCAATTGAGTTATAGGGCTGTCTTCTGGGGACAAAAGAAAATGACACCTGGGATTCTAGTAGGATTAAAAACTTTCCTATGAAGAAAATATCTTTACCCATTCAAATCAGCATGAACTCAGCAATTAATAGTTACCTGGAGAGGGGCAGCTAGATGGTGCAGTAGATAGAGCACCAGCCCTGAAGTCAGGAGGACCTACGTTCAAATCTGGTCTCAGACACTTAACATTTCCTAGCTGTGTACCCCTGGGCAAGTCACTTAACCCCAATTGCTTAAAAAAAAAAAAAAAAACTTTTTTTAAGAACTGGAGAACTGAGAAATTCTTTTATCATAAATCTGAAATGTATAATTATTCCACAATTATAAACTTTACAAATAAGGAACTTAGAATAGTGATACATTTTGTAAGGTATGGAAAGACAGAATTTTAGAGGTACAACCTGAGAGACCTGTAGTTCCAACTCAAACCAGAAGTAGTTGCATCAGATTATAAAACAGGTCATCCAACCTGGGAGACCTTCAGTTAGGAGAACTTGCTATGTCCAGAAGCAGTCCATTTTACTTCTGCTTAGTTCTAAGTGTTAGGCAATGTTTACCTATTTGGCTTTACTAAGCCAAAATTTGCCTTTATAACTTTCTGCCGATTGCTTCTAGTTTTCCTCTCTGAGACCTGACAAAACAAATATAATCCCCCTTCCCTTCAAGTCATCCTTAAGTCTTTTCTACCCTAGGCTTACCATCCTTCATTTCTTTAATCAATCCAAGAGTCAGATCCTGACTCAGACCCAGGACTTGGATTAATATGATCTGACTCCACATCCAGACCTTCATTAACTAACTATACCATTCTGACTCTTGAGGAATGAAGGACCTTAGATTTTCTCCTATACAGCAAATGGGGGAGGTACATTCCTAATTAAAACATCATTTGAAATACTACACATGACTATGTTGGCTTTTTTTACACATTTAACAATACAAAATAATGAATATCATAAACTTACAAAAATATCAGCAAAAGTAATGATTTTTAGCAAAAATCATTGGTTTTATCATACTCACCCTATTATAAGACTGGTGGCAAATAGCATTGTTAATTTCCCCTTCAAATGAGATACTTTTAAAGGCTGTCTCCAGCTCCCATGGAAATCATACCATAAGTGACACTTGACTCCTATTACCTCACCACTCCAGTGTTCTCTCACTTCACCAGTCTCCTGATTGCTTCAGCTTTACAGATTTTCTGACCAACAAGAGAGAATAAACAGCTGTTCCTGTTCCTGTTTTCTTCTGTTTCAGAGATTTTAAAATGACTATGCTGTGTATTTTAAACTATGTTTACAATGTCTACTTAGTATATTCTGTGGGTTATGTGAGTCAGGGTGATTGCTTGCAAATCACAGTTGCTTTAATGATAAAGGAAAGGTACAATATAAAGAACATAGAATAAAAAACATTGAATTTGGATTGAGAGGCTGTAGATGAATTGTGTCCCTGCTAATTACAATTTGAGAGACATTAGGGTGTCATTAGTCTTAGGTTACTCATTTGTAAAATGTAAAATGTAATGTAAAATGAAAAAAGTTAATCTACAAAAGTAGTGTTAAACCACTTAACTATATATAAGATCTTTGTGGCTCTATTGCCCACATAAAAAACCAATAGTAATATTATCTATGGTTTATTATTTTTATTTATTTTGTTAAATATTTCCCAATTACATTTTAATTTGGCTCAGGCCAGTATTTGGCAATGTGAATGAGTTCCATGTGGCCAGTAGACTTTTCATCTGACACCTCTGTATTAGATGACTAATCAAGCTCTTAATTCTAGCTCTTAATTTATGAAACTATGATGTTCAAGTTCTCTTCCAATTCTAGATCCTTTAATATTATGCTTTAGGAACCAACCTAAATTGGATAGTTGGTACCTGGGACTATAAAAACCTCTCAAAACTCATATGCATGTATAAGAAATCAGGGAATTCCCTGTCATACAGGCACAAGCAATGGAACAATCTTTCACCTCTTTCACCTTGAATTCACTTTGAGGCTATTTTTCTGTGATTTTGTGACTTATTTCTCCATTTCTAACCATTCCTTTTAACTGGACTTATTTCTACAAAAGGATTTGGGAGATAGATAGAGTTGAAGAGAAAGGGAGAATGGAATTTCAGTAATAATTGAGTCTGTTCCTGACCCCATGAATGATTCTATATCTCTTTTATCTATCACATTTCAGCCTTTAGAGATGGTTAATTTGCAAGCAAACTCTTGTTTCACAACTGTTGGATTTGCCTGGGTAATTTATTCAGATAGGTTTTTATTTTAATGCAGTATGCAAACAAACTTGAACAAAAGCAGTTTTGGTGAATGCTTTCAAATAAGAAACTTGGTATTGTATAAAATAAATATTTGTTCTTAGTTGTGATCTGAAAAATAACAAAATGAAATAATTCTAAAACCTATAGGAAGATTTAAAATGCCATGGGAATTGGATTTAGTTAATATGTCCTAATAGGATACACAGTTGAATATTGAATGCTTCAGAAAGCCATTTAATACATTCAGTTCAAATCAATTTGACAAGCATTGTTGAGGAATCCTCAAAAAAAAAAAAAAAAAAGCAAACATGTAAATCAACAAACTTGGGAACCAATCATGGATGTTTGAAGAGTTCCTATTCTTTCTCCAAAACTAGCTTATCAGTTCAGCATTTCATTTTGCTTGTAGTGAAAAATTACTTACTTATTTGAAAACAATTTACACTGGAGAAGACCAAAATAGGCCAAAGCAAAATCTCATCTGCTGAGAGTCAAAAGTAATAGCTATTATAAAAGATATAGAGGCCCTCTACTGTGTAAAGGTGTTTTTTTCTTAATCCATGGTACCAAACAGAAGAATATCTTCTGATTTAAAAAAAAAAAAAACTTAAAATGTTTTAAAAAGTTTCATTGTTTCCTTTTGCTTTTACATCACTTAGAGCTACTCCTCTAGTTAGTCAAAAAATATTTAAGTGATTGTGTGCCTGTTACGCCACTTCCTGCACTTATTCAGTGAATATTTTCTAAAAATAATGAAAGAGTTAAGCAAAACCAGTTAAACACAGGAACTGCATTAATTTCCATTAGCGGCATTAGATAGTTACTGTTCTCCACTTCCAAAATAAATGGAAGAATTAACATGAGTTTTTTTCATTGCTTCTCTTGGTATTATGATAGGTCACTATAATTACACAGGATTCATCTTCATTTTAGCCCATTTTCAATTTGCATTACTGTAGTCATTGTGCATAACACACACATGTGTATTTTTGGTTCTGCTTTCTTTCCTCAGCATTAGTTCATGCAAGTTTACCCATGTTCCTCTGAATTCTTGAGAGTCTTCATTTTCTAAAGCAAAATTCCTTTTCAAATGGAGTGATGGTACATGGAATTGGAGAAAATGGGAAAGTTTATTAGGAAAACTGTACACTTGACTGTATGTTTTTTAAAATTTTCTTATAAATTAAAAAAAAAAACTTTTTATTTTTAACTTCTCAGGCTCCTCAAACTACGGCCCCATGGACCAGATGCGGCAGCTGAGGAGGATTATCCCCCTCACCCACGGCTATGAAGTTTCTTTATTTAAAGGCCCACAAAACAAAGGTTTTGTTTTTACTATAGTTACTATAGTCTGGCCCTCCAACAGTCTGAGGGACAGTGAACTGGCCCCCTATTTAAAAAGTTTGAGGACCCCTGATATTCCCATACTTAGTTGTATTTGTGCTACATTCCTATATTCTTACCTTATGGAGTATCTTATTTAAAAGTATTGATTAAGGCACTTAATGTTTGTTGAATTGAATTGCAGATCTAGAGAACAGGTTGGGATAAATCAAAGAATAAATATATGGTTCGTTAAGCATGTTTTCAGTTACTATTTGAAGATTAGCTCCTCTTCTGGTTTCTTCATGGGGTCATCCTATCATTATTGTGGGCTAGTCAGGTCAATTCTCTGATAATTTAGCTTCAACATTGGAATAAAATGAAATATTTGTAGATAATTAATGAAAGGAGATTTATTTAGCTATAAGAGCAAGGATAAGCAGTAAAAATTTCTTGAGTGTATTCAGCCGAGTAAAGTTCCTGTAATCTACTCAATAAGCATTTGAGCGACCCTGAAGCTTCTTGAGGCTGCTTATTGTCCAGGAGATGAGAAAGTAACAATAACATCTCAGTTCTTACTTAAACTAACCAAATTTCAAGGAAAGTCTCAATAACTTTTAAGGAAAAACAAAATTATCTTAACTTTCGTGGAGAGAGCAATTAGGATATTGCTCTGACTATAATCATTATCCTTAATTTATTACTTAACTGTGGATATACCCAGGAGTACTGTGAGGCTTAAATAAGATAATGAATATAAAGCACTTTGAAAAACTTAAAGCACTATATAAATGCCTTTTATTTTTGTTTTATTGTTAGTATTAATTATTATCTTATTGTCACTAGGCTTCCAGTTTGGTGATGACTACATTCCCTGAACCTTCTATTGTAGTCCTATTGAGTTAAATGGATATTTATAGAAGAACACAGAAACATCTTGGTAAATGTTTAGCAACTCATCAGGAAAATTTCAGTGAGCTCTCAAGTCTTGCAGCTGGTTCCAGCAGACACCTGATTGTACTCTCAAGACCAGAAGCAGAACCCTTTTTTTCTTCTTTCTTTACTCTCTTTTAATGATCTCAAGTTCCCATGGATTTAATTATTAACTTTATGCTGATGACTCTAAGATCTATTTATCCAGCTTTAGTTTCTCTTCTGAGGTCCAATATTACATCTCTGTTTCCTTGACACTTCAAATTTGAAGTCTTGTGGGCATCTCAGAGCGTTGAAAACATACTTCAGTATATTGTCCCTAAACCCACCCCTCTTCTGAACTTCCCTATTTGTTTCAATAATGCCTCTGTTTCCTGTCATGTAGATGTACAACCTCATTGTCATTATTGATTTCTGAACATTAGCCCATTCCAGTCATTTGTGAAATCTCACTTTTTATTGCCATGTTACCTCTTGCGACTGACTGTCAGTATCTTTCCACTCATAGTCATCGTCCTAATTCAGTACCCATTTCATTACCACCAATAGCTTACTAGTTAAATCTCTCCTTACTCTTCAGGTATCAAAGTGATTTTTCTCACAGCTGAGGTCTGACTATGCTATTCCCCTACTCAATAAATCCAATGGCTTTCTAATCTCTAGTATTAAACATAAACTTTATTGTTTGGCATTGAAAGTCTGTTTATACATTGGTTCCAACCTATATTTTTAACTTTATTATATATTATTGATTTTTCTTATTCACTATGTTCCCACAAAACTGGTCTTTTTACTGTTTTTCATAAGTGGACTCCCAAATCTTATTTCTATGCCTCTGTTCCAGCGTTCCTGTATTCTTTCTCACACCCATCTCTTTGAACACCTGATACATGAAGCTTTTCTTAATCCTTCAGTTGCTAGTATCTTGTTCCCCAAATAAACTTGGTTCTATTTGCTATGTACCTGTAATATGCACACTTTGTCTCCTTTAGCAAGAATGTAAGTTCCTCTAGAACTGGGACCTCCGTTCTTGTATCTCTAATAACTAGCAAAGTACCCCAAACAAGGTAGGTGCTTAATAAATCCTTGTTGCTTGCTTGATTCATGGGGCTTTTAGTCTAGAAGAAGGATACATTGCATAATAATGTAGTTATCTGTATATTCATCAATGCCTGAGCTCAAATCACGATTCTTCCAATTACTACCTGTGGGGCTTTGCTCAAATTACTTTAAATCCCAGCATTTCTGTTTCTTCTTTTGTAAAATTAGAGAATTAAAATAGATGATGCTAGATCTATAAGGTGAGAAGAGAGTGGAATCCAAGAATATAGGACAGCTAGAGAGAATTATGTACGTTTAGGCTTCCTGAAGGTGTCAGAGTTTTAATTTTTTTTTAAGTATGGTTACGAATTCAGTAAATGTAATGATGTGCTGGAGAGGATTGGAGGGCATTTTAAGTATAAAAACAAGTTAATTGAAAGGAGGGGAGAAGATCTCCTAGGATTACATTTTTCCTGAGACAAATATGAAAGTGAATAGTTTGCTTCTTCCATAATCCCTTTTAGTTTTCAATATCTTTTAATAAAGAGATTAGCTCATTTTTTGCTGTCTAACACACATGCCCAGAATTGCTACATTCTTAAATTGTTTTCAATTGAGCCTTTTAGCCTTCGCCCTCCCCCAGGCTATTATTCTATATATATCTATCCTTTTCTTCCTCATCAAACTCCTAGGGGAAAAAAAAGTTGTCTAGACTGGTTATTTTAGTTCCTTGTTTCATATATCTATTCATTTTATAACCCCTTGTACTCTGTCTTCTGAACTTATCATTCAACAGAAACTTATTTTACTAAGATTACCAGTGATTTCTTATTTGAGAAATCCAATGGATTTTCTCAGTCTTCATCTTCTTAATTTATCTGACATTATTAACCACCTCTTATTCCTGGATATTCTTTTCTCCTTAGGTTTTTATGACAATGTTTTCTTTGTCTTTTTGTTTTGGTGAAACCTTTTCTTCTGTTTCCTTTTCTGAATCCATATTGGGATAGTTACTCCTGCACTACATGTATCCTAGAACTCTGTGCTATCAACTTTCCTTTACTTTAAAAAAATTGTTTATTTATTTATTTAAATATTTCTCAATCATATATATTTTAAACATTTAAAAAAATTGAATTCCAATTTCTTTCACTCTCTTTTGTCTGTCCCTATACTTTGAAAAGGCAGGCAACATGATACTGATCAAACATATGTTCATGTTGCAAAAGAAAACACACACACATAAAAAAAATAAGAAAGCTTTAAAAAATATTTTTCAATCTGCACTGATAAATCATCAATTATCTTTTTAGTTTTTTTTAATCTCATATCTCATCAGTTGCCACATCTTATTGATTCCACTTTCATAATATTCATCATAACTATCCCCCTCTTTCTAGTTAAATGACTTTTACCAAACCAGCTCACATCCTTCCCCAATTCTCGTCTAGACTATTCTAACATCCCCTATTTGTTCTCCTGGATTTTCAAAGTTGATCAACCTTACAACATTGCTGTTACTATGTACAATATTTTCCTGGTCTATTCACTTTACTTTGAATAAGTTCATATATATTTTCAGTTTTTTTTTTCCTGAATCCATCCTATTCATCATTTCTTATAGCACAATAGTATTCCTACAGAATTTTATACTACAACTTGTTCAGTCATTGCTGAATTGCTGGGCATCCCCTCAATTTACAATTCTTTGTCACACAATGAACTGCTATAAATATTTTGTACAAATCGTTATTTTCCCTTTTCTTTGAACCCTTTGGGAAAGAATACTAGTGATATTACAGGGTCAGACATACAATTTTATATTCCTTCGGCATAGTTTTGACTTTTTGAAAGATGATGTATAGGCTATTTCTTTGATCATGGCTTTCAACTTGACTTGAGAATTCCCAAGGCTTTTATTGCTACTGATGCTACTGTCATCACACCTAGTTCCATCACAGATATTACATCCACATAGGCTCTTGACTAGCATCTACCTTGCAGTCAGGGATCTTTTCTTCCTGACTTCTTAAGTTGCCTTGAGGTGTCTTACTTTGACTTTTTCTTGACTCTGTCAGTACAAAATTTGATTTGAGTCATTATTTTAGAGTTATTTGAAGAGGAGTGTTGAGAGAGAGTTCGGTTGAGTGCTTTCTCTGTTCTACCATCTTGGCCCTACTTTATTAAGTTCTCTTTTCTTCTTTTTTCTTTATGCTTTCACCTTGGTTATTTTATCAGTACCTCTGTATTCAACCATCATCTCTATGTTATAAACTTTAAAATATATAGATTTAATCCTAATATCTTTCCTGAGTTTCTAAACTCCAGCCATTTGACAAATATTACCTGTGAGTGCCCGAGGATCTCAAACTCAACATGTTCAAAATAGAATACTCTTAAATCCACATTTCCTCCTTATTTCTAATTAAACACTTCCAAACATTGGGAACTACAACCTTCAAGTCATCACTGGCTCTTTATTATGTTTCACCCCCATATCCCATTAGTTTCCACATCTTATTGAGGCCACTTTCATAATATTTCTTATAATTATCTCCATCTTTCTAGTTAAATGACTTCTACCAAACTAGCTTTGTTTGCCTAAGTTTCCCCAATTTTAAGATAAGAGATGGAGACAATAATAGCACTATCTTGAAGGTATGTTAGAAGAATAAAGAGTGAATGATGTTTATAAAGCAATTAGCACAGTACCTGCATCTAGTATTTATTTTATAAAAAGCATGTTTCCTTCCTTCTTGAATTGAGTTGAAAATCAAAAGGTACAGTGGTAATTAATTAGTGCCTTGAATACCAGGAATCAGAGTCTGCACTATATTTGGTAGGAAATAAAGAGATATTATAGAGTTTGTAGAAGAAGTATAGTTAAGGAAAATTTATCTGTCAGTCTTATGAAGAATGATTTGTGGGGAAGGAAATGAAGGTAGAGTTAGAATGACTTAATAGAAGGTTGTTGTACAGACATGTAATTGTGAGATCCTGTGGTTGACTGTATGCATCTGAAATAAAGAGAAAGAGCTAGATTTAGTTGAGGCAGAATAAATAAGATTCAGTAACTGATTTTGATGGTAGATGAGGGATAGGAAAGCAACAAAAAGTTTTCTGAAACTGAGAAGACTCGATGAAAGGCTATGCTGCTGATAATAAATTCAAAATCAGGAGCAAAGTTGTGGGGAAACCTGATAAACTCAGTTTGGCTATATGATGTCTGATTTGTCTAGAATGGATTATGGTATAAAAATTCTCTTTTAGGTGGTTATTGAAAAAACAGAAATAGTTAAGCTTTGTGTATATATTTAGATATTTAATCATTCCATGTGGTTTTAGAATGGAATACTAATAGATGTTAATAAAATTAAAATGTCAACTTTCCCCCATAACCTAATCCAAATTGAACATAAAATCCTTTTTTACAATTCCCATTCTGGGCATTTTATCAAAATGTTCCTTTTTAGAGATTTATAACTTTGGAGAGGTGCCTAGTCTCTTTAAGGTCAGCTGTTAAGAGTAAGTTTTTTTTTTTTCTGGGATCTAATAATTTTCTTCACATGTTAACATTTTCATCCTTTTACACTGATGGAATTAACATAAATGTTTATAAGTCTCTGCACTTTGGAGATCTGGCTGGATCAGAGATACATGCTGTGGCATGGCAGATGAAAACATCCCTTTTATTTCCTGCTGGTTCAAAACAGGAAGCATTGTATATCTTATATACATATATTTCACTTTGTGAAATGTGCAGCTTAGAGTAAAAACCACATATGTCAATATAAAACTTCTTGGTGGGGGGAAAAAGCAAGTAACTCTAAGGCTATGTCTACACAAATTCTGCCTAATATTTGGATTATCAAACTTATTGTGGGTTCATTTATAATAAATTGTTTCTTCCCTAATTTGTCACTGAAATGATATCTGTAGGATTAGATGAACTAAAATGAATGAATATCCATTTTAAACTTAAATATGTTTCTGAAGAAAATGGAAGCTATCTGGGTATTATTTATTTATTTTTTTGTTTAAATTTAGAAATTTATTTTGTTTAATCCACAAGCTTTGTATAACTTTATTTTTAAAAACAAAAGACAAAAAAACCCAGCAAAATGATGAAAACATGACAAAATCCAAAAATTGAGATACTTTCCCTTTCAAAATTAAGAGCTCTGAAATCTCAGTCTTCTAAAAGGAAGAGCCATAGCAAGAAAAGAATGAGGAATGAGGTAATGATGTCATTTGTCCCATTAATTAGTGCCCTGAATGCCAGGAATCAGAGTCTGAACTATATTTGGTGGGAAATAAAGAGGTATCATAAAGTTTATAGAAGAGTGAATAGAAGCATAGCTAAGGGAAATTTATCTGTCAGTATTGTGAAGAATGATTTGTGAGGGAGGGAATGAAAGTAGAGTTAGACAGGATTGTTCATAGCTAAAGGAACATTTCTAGGTATTATTTATTGCAATCTATTTAAGGAAAGCTCACTAACTTTATAGAGTTTTATTTTATGAAATAATCAGGTAGGGGGTTATTCTTTACAAAAGCATTGGGTTTATAAAAAGAATCACTGTAGACTTATTCTAAAATAGGGAACTCCCTTAATACATTTAAAATATGC